>NC_141821.1:37871796-38174865 GCF_982586985.1 Callionymus lyra | reverse complement strand
AAAAATAAACATTTCTCTCAAACATTGTTAACAAATTTTTCTAAATCTGTGATAATCCATCCCACCTCACAGGTGTGTCAAGATGCTGATTATACAGCATGATTATTGCACAGGTGTGCCTTAGACTGGCCACAATAAAAGCCCACTCAGAAATATACAGTTGTATCACACAGGACAATGCTAAAGATGTCACAAGTTTGAGGGAGCGTGCAATTGGCATGCTGACAGCAGGAATGTCCATCAGAGTTGTTGCTCGTGAATTGAATGTTCATTTCTCTACCATAAGCCATCTCCAAAGGCGTTTTGAAAACTTGCCAGTACCTCCAACCAGCCTCACAAATGCAGACCACGTGTTACCACACCAGCCCAGGACCTCCACATCCAGTATGTTCACCTCCACCATTGTGTAAGACCAGCCACTCAGACAGTTAATGAAACAATCGATTTGCAAAACCAAGGAATTTCTGCACAAACTGTCAGAAACTGTCTCAGGGAAGCTCATCTAGATCCTCATCATGGTCTCGACCTGACTCCTACTCATACAACATAGATGGAAAATATAATTAATTATATAATTAATTCATTTCAAAAACATGGAAACTGTGCCTCGTTAACTCTAACATTTTTGCAGTTGTTGGGCTGGGTGTTGATCGGTATTAAACCATGTGTTATCCCTGCCCCAAGGTCTGAAAAATGTGTTTGAGGTATCCCTTGTGTTGTCTCTGTGTCACGCTGAACAACTTTCAGAAATATATGCAGTGGGAGAGGTTGTTCATCTTGACTCAGAGACAACATAAGAGAAGTCGCTCCTATAAGATGATGTCTACAGAAATAACTTTTCTCGGTGACATCATGGCTTACATCAGCCAGAGGTTACTAGAGTTCAACAGCCTCTACATGCAGTCTGAGACACAGATTGTTCCCAACAGGAGGTACATTTTCCTGATAAAACAAGTAGATTTCCCCACTCGCACTTCAAAGTCATCAGATAAATTAAACAATCAGTGAAATCCAGATGAGATCTTTAACTGTTAACACACAATAAAGAAGCTCTTTACAAATAAAACATGTCAAATCAAAAAGCAAAACAGGAGAAGAAATACACAGGCTTTTAATTGAAGCGACAAAACGGCCTTCAGACTCTTTCTCAGTCTAGTTCATGTCTCACACTGAGGCAACCCAGTTCATCAAAACAAACTTCATTAATATTTAGCAAAAGAGCACACTGAATAGAGAATTGGTGCTTGGAGCTGTTTAGATGTTGAAGCAAACAATAAAAAAAACATTTTTTGAAATCATTTAATGAGATCTAATCCAACAGAAATGGGCCTTATTAGTTTGAATTAAAAAAAAAAATCAGTTTTTAAGTATGTTTTCAAATTATAATCTGTAATAATCCTCCTAAATCTTCGTCACAAGCATGGTAAACTGTAGTGATAGGTTGATGAGGCTTCATGAAACAGCTGATGAGGTATCCTTATAAAGTCTATATTTTTTAAAGGCCCCTAGATGGCAATCTTTAAAAAATGTTTAATTCAATTAATAAATCAGAACCAAAATTAAATAAAGCAGATAGTGCCATCTAGTGGCCTTTAAAATGACACTCTATCATGATACTTCATTAGATGTGTCATTAGGCCTAAAAAATCTATACATAGCAACAAGTGACTCCAATCACAGTCACTGACTAGGTGGTTTAGGCTACTGGCCTCAAAGATTTGATGTCAGTTACCCACCATTTTGATCTCTGCCAATGGGAACTTAAACGTTTCCTATCAATAGTTTTAAGATAGTGTTGAAGCTCGTGACACCAATATAGCTTCATCAAGAGTCCAGGCTACTTTCTGAAATACAGTTATTATGTCACAATAAAAGCTACATCTTTTGTTCATCATCTGAGAGCTCCAGGGCTGCCATCAGCATCAATGTCTCTACATCTCTGACAAAAATAATAAAACAATAATAAGCGTAAATTTGTGTGGGCCTCTCCACGCACTCCTCCTCCACCACCAGCAAGCTCCAGGGAGGCCAAGTGCTGGACATCAATGAGATGGAGCCTCCCCTACACTTTGGTGCACCACCCCCAGAGTAATCAACCACCTCCTGGACTCACTCCTCAATCAAACCCATAGCTGATAGCTGCTTCTGCAAACACACAAGTGGCCAAATTTATTAACAGACGAGTAAACACACCTTACAGATTTTCAAGAGATGCTGACTCGCGGTGGGAGCTGCGAGTGTTAATGCTCTCCAAGGTGGGAAAATATTTGGCGAGTTTTCATTTGAAGGTTAAAAAGTTGGCTGAAGATTATAACACTTTCTCTCTTAAAGTGTTTTACTTAATAGTGACAAGAAATGTGGGATTCTACAGCAAAATGGCTCCTACTTATAAAGCGCTTTTCTTTGCTTTCTCAGCACCCAAAGCACTTAAATCATCAATGTACACATGCACACGTACACATCCACACATCTGGAGCTGGCATTGAACCAGGGACCACTGTACCACCTACGTGTCATGGCACAGAAAATCATGCACACATTTACTAGAAACCTTCGTTCGCAACAAATTTTCGAAATTGTGACAAATTTCTAAAGTTTATGGTTTCCAGAATAACAACTTTTACCGCTGTCTACCAAGTTGTTTCTTTTGGGGATGCAGATCAGGTCAAGTTTTTAGTGGTTGGATCAAAACTTAGTGGTAAGTGAAAATGACAAATCCCTTGAAAGAAATAACATTTATTTTGACTTTGCCGTCTCTGGGTTCAACGAATCCTTCAATGTGCTTTCTGTAGCGGTGTGTTGATGAAGCCTCATGAAACAGCTGATGAGGTCTCGTGACAGTGTGTCAGTGAAATACCAGATGTCACGCTCTGCTTCATGACCTTTTTCTCCTACTTACTAATTCAATAAAACCTGAATTTCAAACTAAGAGTTCCATCCAGTGGTCTTTTAAAGTGAAGGCACTGTTTCACAAAACCTCATCAGCTGTTTCATGAGGCTATATCAACACATCACTTATTATCATTAATCAGCCTTTCACTCAATATTCCAACGTCCAAACGTGTTATGTTACTTTGTCATTCAATGTAAATCCATCGCTTTAATTGGATTTATCGTGTTTGGTGTGGTTTTCACAGAACAGTCAAAATTCTCATTTAAAATATTTCTATAACATACAAAATATTTTGACAAAAAATTATTTATATAATTTTTCCAATTGACTTTACTCAAGAACCATAAAACGTCTTTATTTATTATTTTGAACTTCATGTTCTTATTCATTTCAATAGATAAATCACGATCAAATTACAAGTTTATTCTACAGCCTTTCTGTAATTATGTTACCACTGACTGTTTTACGTCATTTTTGTGTTTGTGTTTATTTAGTTCTTGAATGTTCTTTAATGGATTAAAAATCGCCAATTAACTTTAAATTTGTATTATATTTAGTATATACTTATCAGAGGGACACTTTCTATTCAAAATGATGGCTCAATTTATGTCCTGGCATTTTTTTTGTTTTGTTTTCAGGGGCTCCTTTACCTGCTCCTTGATGTCTTCCACATCTCTGGAGAATTGCTGTGAACTTTGAAATGAATGAATGAATTTCATACCGATCGCCACAGACTCCTGCCTTTTTTTTTGTGGGGGATTTTTTTTTCTTTGCGTGATTGGACTTTATTGTTGCTACCACCCTCACACGCCCTTCGATTTGGTTAAAAGATGGATTAGGACAGTGCAAATATTTTATTTGTAACTACTGACCAAAATATTTTCCTGGATGGTAATTTAGACCAGTTTTATAAAGTGAATTGGTGAAATTATTAAGGTTTCTCTGGAGCTTGCTCTAGTTTGTAATGCTTTTTTGTTGGAGCTTTATTATGATCAAAATGAAGAAATAAAATGTCCATGCTGACTCAGCAAATAAAACTTCTTCTTCCATGTGAGGTCCAGACATTTTTTGACCTTTCAGGTTACATTATTCACACAACTGGACAAACAATAATTTTCCTGACGGTTATTTTTGGGCAGTTTGTTTATATGGAGGGCTAGGATGTTGGAGAGGAAGACGGTTGCCCTTGTTGTGAGCTGGCAGAACAAAGTTGGCGACGGGGAGATGCATGGAAGAAGCAGAATAATTTAAAACCGATGCCCATGATCTCAGCACCTCCTTTGTTTTTCTTCTGATATGCATTCTACAGAGAGTCATGGCAGTGACAGGTAGTTTATCCTACGTGTCAGTAGGCCAGTCACAGTGACAGTTGTCTCCCGTGGCTACGGAGAGAGATGGTGTGACAAACGTGTGCAGTATTGTGTCGAGTTCAGCAGACATTTAAGAGTATGCACATTTGAGATGAATGGAGCAAAGGTTCAAATGGCTCTCGACTACAGTTTGATGTTGATGTTTTTTGTTGTAGATGTACAGAACTCCAGTGAGTGTAAGTCAGCCTTTGAAACCTGAAAGAAAAACGGCTACTGAGTAATTAGAACTAGGGTTGTCAACGGCTAGAAAATCAGGGGCTGTCCAAACTTTTTCGGAAGAGGGAAATATTCGATGACATGAAACAAACATGGCCCAAATGTTATAAAACTGTCAATATCACAGTTAAAATTATTTGTTTTTACAATTTAAAACATTTCCATTTTCTGGTTCAATTATACAGTTCATAACGAAGGCCGCGGGCCGCATTATACCCATACTTCGATGATGCCTGCTTTACATGGATAACAAATCCTAATTATTTACACACAATTGTTTTCTTTTCTCCTCTTCTGTGTTCATTTATCACCAATATATGCATGCCTGCAAGTGACGCTGAGCTTCTGTTGAATAATGAGGTGTGTGTGTTTTGGTCATGTGATGTCGAAGTGTTTATTGTACCTAATAGTAAGTAAGTAATAGGTATTTGTAAAGCGCCTTTCTAGACCAGGATCACTAAGAGCTTTAACAATCAAAAACAAAACAACGTAAAAATATATACTTTAAAAGGCCAAGACATAAGAAAAACACAGGAGTCTCAGAAAATTTGGGAAAAGCCTGCACAAAAAAAATGTCTTAAGCTGTTTCTTGAAGGAGTCAGTAGACTCCATCAAGCGCAGAGGGAGAGGAAGATCGCTGCACAGCTTAGGAGCAACAGCCTAAAAGGATTTCTCTCCTCTGGTCCGTTAGTGTGTGCAATCAGAATCAGAATCAGAATCAGAATCCTTTTATTTGTCCCGCGAGGGGAAATTCGGTTTAACAACAGCAAGAGCAATATACCAAAAAAAAATAAAACACCCAGAAATAAAATAATAAAAAGAAAAAAAAAAAAATCTAAATAGAATAGAAAATAAATCTGCACTATATTATATATACACAATCATATTTACAAAAATAACAAGAAAGGTGCAGTTAAATAATCATCTTGGTGTGTTCTTGTTGTGGAGTCTGATGGCAGCAGGGAGGAAGGACCTGCGGTACCTCTCCCTCACACACTTGGGATGGAGCATCCTATCACTGATGGAGCTCCTCAATGCCCTCAGTGTGTGCTGGAGAGGGTGAGATAAGTTCTTCCTCATGGAGGCCAGCTTGCTCTGTATCCTCCTCCCAGACATTTCCTCCACAGGATCCAGGGGGCGCCCTAGGACGTAACCGGCCTTCTTAATAAGGCTGTGCAGTTTAGCCCTATCCTTTGCTGTCATGCTGCTCCCCCAGCAGACCACACCGTTGAAGATGGCAGAGGCCACTACTGAGTCATAGAATGACTTCAGGAGTGGCCCCCGGACACCAAACAACCTCAACCTCCGGAGCAGGTAGAGTCTACTCCGCCCTTTTTTATAAAGAGCAGCAGTGTTATCCACCCAGTCCAGGCGGT
Organism: Callionymus lyra; assembly: GCF_982586985.1. NCBI lineage: Eukaryota > Metazoa > Chordata > Actinopteri > Syngnathiformes > Callionymidae > Callionymus > Callionymus lyra. Next base: position 38,169,010 of record NC_141821.1, on the reverse strand, counting down.
TGTTGAGGTGAACACCCAGGAACTTGTAAGACGTGACAATCTCAATGTCCTGTCCCTGGATGTTCAGTGGTGAGGGAGAGATGGAGGGACACCGCCGGAAATCCACAATCAACTCCTTTGTTTTGCTGGAGTTGATCTGGAGGTGGTTTTCCAGGCACCAGTCAACAAAGTCCTGGACAAGTCCCCGGTACGACCCGCCATCCCCGTCCTTAATGAGGCCGACGATGGTGGAGTCGTCCGAGAACTTTTGCAGGTGACTGGTGGGAGACAGGTGTTGGAAGTCTGCAGTGTACAGTGAAAAGAGGAACGGTGCCAACACTGTTCCCTGGGGGACCCCTACACTGCACAGTACAGTCTTCGAAACACCATCCCGGGTCCTCACGAACTGTGGACGGTTGGTGAGGTAGTCCACAATCCAGTCCGTGAGGTGAGTGTCCGCTCCAGACAGCTCCAGCTTGTCCCTCAGGATGTCTGACCTGATGGTATTGAAAGCACTGCTTAGATCCAGGAAAAGGATCCTCACAGTGCTTCCAGGCGACTCCAGGTGAGAAAGTGCTCGGTGGAGAAGGAAGATGATGGCGTCCTCCACGCCGATGTCAGATTGGTAGGCAAACTGCAACGGATCCATGGAGGAGCGCACCAGAGGACTCAGGTAACTAAGGACCAGCCTTTCCAGAGCCTTCATAAGGTGGGATGTCAAGGCCACAGGTCTGTAGCAGCTGAGATCCTTAGGGTGCTGAGTCTTCGGCATCGGTACCACACAGGACGTCTTCCACAGTAGTGGAACTCTTCCCAGGGTCAAGCTCATGTTGAACAGAAGTCCAACAATTTCACATAACTGGTCAGAGCACGTCCTGAGTACTTTGCCACCGATGCCGTCTGGTCCAGGGGCCTTTGTTGTCCTGGGTCTCCTGAGCTGATTTCTCACCTGGAGAGGTGTGAGGGACAGGCTGGGGTAGGGGGGCATTGTCCCCTGTGGAGTCAGCGGGGGGGCTGAAACAATACAAGCTCGGGGGGGAGGAGAAGGTAAATGTAGAGGTGTGAATGGTGGAAGAGCAGGGGGGGGAGCCGACACCTCAAACCTTGAAAAATAACTGTTTAAGTTGTCAGCCCAATTTTGATCCCCCGCCGCTACAGAGAGCCTGGTCTGATGTCCGGATATGGATTTTAGACCTCTCCAGACATCTCTGGTGTTGTTATTAGCCAGACTCTCTTCCATCTTCCTCCTGTACCTCACCTTTGATGATAAAGAGGGCCTGAGGGCTCTGAGTCTGTAACCCGTTCACTACTCTAGTGATGACGTCACATGCTGCCTCCGCGCTCGCCGACGGTGGGATGTACACAAGCACTGCGACAACATGTGAAAACTCCCGTGGCAAGTAGAAGGGTCTCAGACTCGCGGATCGAACCTGGTCCCCGCCGCGAGTTCGTCCATCTTGTTTGGGAGAGATCTCACGTTGCCCATGACGACGGACGGGAGCGCCGGTCGATAAGCTCTCCTCAGGTCCCGGCATTTAACTCCGGCACGGCATCCCCGTCTCCTCTTCATAATATCCCGGGGGATGATGGGTCGCTCCTCCGGCCGCACCGCAGAGAAACGCAGCGCCAGCAGCTAATCCCGACTGTAGACAATGGCCATTACGCGCGCAGGACGCCCGTTGCGTACCAGAAAAAGCGATGAAAAACTTTCCTTTTTCACTGAAAGTTTCCAATTCTTGTAGAAAACTGTCCGCGAGTCTTAAAGAGACAGTGTGATGAAAAGAAAAGTTTGAAAAGACGGAGGCAATCCTCGGAAAAAGTAATAAACCCAAAAAAGCACTCGGAGCTGCTGTTAAAGCTGCCGTCCTGTCGGCGCAATCTTGCAAACAGAAGGAACCATCAGTAGATTCTGATTCACAGATTCTGATCCAGAGCCCGAGCTGGGGTGTTCAGCCTCTGGGGCTCTGTTGGATCAAAAGCGCAGTAGAGCTGAAAGTCATCAGCAAAAATGTGTTAAGAAATATCAGGAAATCTCTGAATGATTTTACCCATTAGAATCAAGTATAGCGAAAATAATAAAGGACCCAAATGAACATTGAGGGAATGGACAAAACAGATCCACTGATTCAGACCTTATTTGATTGGCGGATACACTGAAACTGCGCCCAAAAAGGTATGACGAGAACGACTATAACACAGACCCAGACAGTCCCACTCTCTCAGTCAGAACAGTGTACTTTCACGAATCAGCCGACATCATGATGCCACTGGACACTTTCAGTAAGGCTGTCTCCGTAGACTAATGTTTGCGGAAGCCCGACTGATTCTCATTGATATCATTCTGATCCAGGAACAACAATAGCTGCTCAGACACCACCTTCTCTAAGATCTTGGACAAAAATGGAAGCTGGACACATGAGAGAATGTATCCTGTCAAACAACACTTTGGGGTTTTTCTGATTTAAAATGACCAGTTTCCTAATGCAATCAGATATGGAAGTTTCCGTCATCTCATTGAATGAGGACATCAGATCCCTGAGGTGAAGTCTGTGCACCTCAAGTTTAGTGGACTTCCAGAGTAATCAGTCTTTCGACAAAGTCTCTTCAAACTCAGGAGATCTTCATTCGTCCAAGGGCACCATTTTTCCTACTTTAAAAGGCCTTTTTTAGAAAATTAAAAAATATATATATTGAACCTTTTAGTCTTAAGAAACATGGTAAATGAAGTTTACCACATATGTTATGTTTTTGTATCATTTAGTAAATTTGAAGTGGGTCTAGTAATATTTTGTTTGATAACTACTGGAAATTATTTGGTGGAACCCTCTAGTAGTTATATAAAACAATTGTTTGCACCCGGTCCCAACCCAACATGTTGAAATTAATTATAAAAGTTAAGTTAGGAATCATGGTCACCCTGAACAAGTTCAGAATGAAAAAACAAAACATTTTGTTTTCTGTAGATTTGTGTCTTTGATTTTGTGTCACTGATAAAATAGTGAAGTTTCTTCTGGAGTGTTCTTGTGTACTTATAAATGTTTGATAGCTTTGCATTATACTGAGCAGGACCTGATGTGTTCTGGTTCTGGTCTTGGCCCCTGCTTTCATCACAGGGTATTCCCAGACTGACAGGTCATGTAAGAAGTTAGGATCCATGTAGCACGTTAGCTTCTCTGCATGCATGTCATTGAAGCACGACTGAGTTAGTCAGGAGATCCTGAAACACGAGAAAAGTTTTTGAGACCCCTCACTGCTCATTCATGACACACACAAACGCACACTCATACCCACCTCCAGTCTAATGCACTTGTATGGTCCTCATCCATTATTCCTTTCACTCCTCCTGCAGCTGCTACATCACTGTCTTTCTCTGCTGCTTTGCCGTGTTCCTGGCATTTCATCCCTCATCCGATCGTGTGTGTGTGTGTGTGTGTGTGTGTGTGTGCGCGCGTTTGTGTGTGTCCCACCACACAGAGCCTCTCTCTGGTCAAAACTTAAGTCTTCCACCTCTCTATCTCTTCCCTCTTTTTCTCTTGAAGGCCAGCTGCTGAGGTGATGCACCTACAGTTTGAAACAAAACTCCAACAGATCTAGAAGCTCAGAGTCCTGGATTAGATAATCAGTTAATGAGGACAAAAACCCTGACACACAACACTGACTGCAAATTATTGAAGCTCATATAAGTTATCTATGTATACTGCAGTTGTTATGTTGAATGACAAATAAAAAGTATCTTCACTTTTATTATTTAAGACAACATCTTCCTCCAAGGTTTACTGATAAACAGATATTATTGGACAATGGTAAATCTTAAAAATCACAGAGACAGCATATACCTTCCCCAAGGAGCTTCAAATGACTTAAAATGAACTAATTAAAATAGGTAATTTAATTAAATCAAGAAAATAACTTTTATGATGATTCCAGATTTTAATTGGCTCATGACGAAAGTTTATAAAAACATTGCATTGGTAAAAAGGTTTCTTTGGAGCTTTAGGAGTCTTTGATAATATCCCTAAGATCATGAATCACATTCAAAAGAACAATGACACATTTTTCTTAAAGTCAATTATTATATTTTGATTTTAATAATTATATTGATTTGAATGGTTAATGGTTAATGGTTTTGCTAGTTCTGAACAGAGCTGCGCACCGAGTAGCAATGAGAAGCTACATAAATGAATAACGAAACCTTCAAAACCATAATTGCACACTACAGATCATCACCTACATTTTAAAACTGTCTCCCTGATCCATCATCAACATTTCCTCTTATTCTTATTAAACTATGTTCAGAAGTTTTCAAGTAATATTGCTAACAAGCTGATGCTTGGCAGAGGTAACAATGCCAAAAGATGAAGGTTTCTTGATTGTTTTTCTTTTAAGTATTTAGTAACCCAATCAGTTTCCTTGCTTGATATGGGTAATAATTGGACACTCAAAATAGGTCTCAATGCCATTATAGACTGAGAGTTTTTCAATTTGTCTCTCAATGTTTTTGGACCGTGGGAGTAAACTAAAGCAAACACATGGAACAAATGCAGGCACAGATAAGAGGCAGCAGTAAACCACTTTTTTGTCTTCATGAATCCTCAGTGTTTTTTATGAACAACAAAACGTTAAGTATTATTTCACAAATGAAGTTCAATTGTGTGCTTTCTGGTCTGCCCCTTCTGCCAAGACAATGTTCAACAAATTAAGTCAGCTTGCTCGTCTGTTACTAAAGTTTGACCATTATTGTCACTTAAAATAAAATCTAATACTGTCACAGTTAAACAACAAAGCGTACAAACCAAAATACAAATGTCGGAAATCGGAGGCAGGAATACATGTTAAGATATTTTGGTGGTTGTTATCACAAGGATAAATGTGTGACGGCCCAACCAGTAAGCAGAATGCTCAGAATTGTATTAAATAAAGAAGCTCATATATCATCACTGACATGTTTTCCTCAAATGAAACATGTGATTACTGATTTATTTGTGGTCAATGAAGCTTAACTGAAGTGTAGAACTACTGTATGTTAATATACATTTGTTGGCTCTTCCTGATGGTATAACTGATGATTCAAATCGATTTTTTCCTCTTTATGTTTGTGTATGCCCAAGTCAACAGTTGACCAACCTACGAAAAGTTTTAACGGGATGGAACACGATACTGATGTAACAAGGAGAAAACAGAACAAATAAAATGCAAATGTTTAAAGAAAAGTTAGAAAATATTTGCACTAATTATTGTCAAAGCATTATAATGTATGTTTTTTCATTCACTTTTATATAAAAAATATTTAAATCACAAAAGAACAAAATAAACAGAAAAGAAACGTTTTAATGTTGACCTCATGAGGGCCACATGTGAACCCAGGGGTCGCAATTTGCTAAGGTCTGCATTAGACAGACTAAAGAATTAGGTCAAAGCAGCAGACAATTTAGTAGCAACTTGTGTAGATGAGAAACATATACTTATAGCTAATACAATGCAACACAATGTAACATAGTAGAATTTTGAAACATCTTAAAAATTAACTATTCAAAAAAAGAACAATTATTTCTGAACAAAAAAATTGACTGTATCAGTATCAAAAATGACTAGAATGATTTTCAAAAGAAGCACAGAAAAAGCGTAGAATTAATTAAAAAAAAAAATGGAAAATTACAAAGTGAAAAAAAATGATTGTATCTGGACGGTATATGGTGTTTGCCGGCCACTTACAGACCCCCCACGTCATCATTGTCTGATTCACTTACCTCCATCTTTGTTTCCAGTCTGATCAATCTGCTAGTTATTGAAAGCTACAAACCCTGCACAAAGGCAGAATCAATTGGTGGAGCTAAATTGTTCCTAAAATACAGTTTTTTCTGTATTTGCTGATACTTGTCCTCCATCTGACTCAAACCACTGAGGTGCTGTAGAGCATATGAATCGAGACTATCACACCACCATCTCTAAAATCCTCTTCACCTTGTCAAATTATTATTTCAAGTGGCTAAGTGTTTAAAATTGAAGTCCTCTGGTCTTTAAAAATGCAGTGCCCCTGTGGCAGCTTGTGGGCATCGGTGATGCGGAGGCGTGTTCTTGGAAGTTGAGGACCTCTGAGAGGTGGTCTGTGGCTGCCCTTTCTCTCCCCAACCATAAATCTGAGATGGGACTGTTCTATGCAGGATGATGATGCCGCTCGCCACATCATCGACCGATTGGCCTACGAGCAAAAAGCCACAGGCATCGTCGGTTGGTGGCTTCCTCCAAACGTGTAAGTATTTTGGCCTGGAGCGTCTAGCCAGGGTTCCTCCTTGAGGCATCCAGAACTCCACATCACATGACCGAGATCGCAGACCAGTGTATTTTGAGGATTTTGCTTTCTCTAAATGTGTTCATTTGCGGTTTATACAGAAGAGAAATAAACTCTGATCTTAGGATGCTTCTAATAAGTGAAAGAACTGGAGTGTTATACATTAACTGTAAGCATAAATGCTCTTGTGGTCCTATTACAGACTCCAGAGTTCTGCATTGAGGATAGAAGATCCTGGCAATACCTGAGGAGAAAGGTAGGCCAGGACTTTCAAATCATACTCTATTTTCATCAAACTTTATATATATATTTAACAAATCAACATGCAAATTTCTACAGCATTTGTTCATGTTTGTCTTGGACTTAAACTAGATAGCAGAAGTCATTAAAGCCTCTGTCGCCAAAGGAACAACGTAATCCTGTGAGATCCCAACGATGACAGACGACAAGATAATACAGTTAACTCCAGCAGCAGTTAAAGCTCATATTTGGACATTTTTGAGTTTTAAAACCAATTAAGGCGTTTACAACTTTGTCTAGAGTCATGTAAATTATGCAACACCAGAGTCAAGTACTTGGGCAGTACTACAAATATATCCTTGTTCCCACAGTGTTGAAATTTATCGTATCATTTCCCTTGTATCGTGATGCATACTGTACCACCAGATTATTGCCAATACACAGCCCTACAAGAGACTTCTTTATGTAAAAAAGGAGGAAAATAAATTGTGCATGGAAAATGACGATGCAGCATGATCAGAGAAGCTGTGATATATTTTATTGTTCCAGACTGACTACAGCTAGGCTATGAGACAGTCTGTAGTTTGAAATTCTATTTTTTGTACTTGAATTCATGAATGGATGGATGGATGGATGTCATCTGATCAACTAAAACTGCTTGACAAACCTCAGACATAACTTAGCTTTACCGCTTACATAGGATAATCCTGGGGAGATTGAACGTGTACATGCTATTGCTATTGATCTATGATCATCGCTGATATAAATTTGGAATTTGATTAAATCACAGCCCAGCAAATATTTTGTATAATGTTTTTGGTTGTACTGCGTTTACGATTGTGTCCTGTTACATTCATTGTTCTTGTGATCAGAGTACATGAGTTATTCATTATGGAGCTATTTCTGTCTCACAAATATTTGTAACTGTAGAGAGGGTGATCTGCAAATATTCAATGGTTGCACATGTGTTGTAATATCCACAAATGTAAAATTTGTATTTTTTTATTCAAAAAACATTTGTATTTGTAAGTATATCATTTTAATTTACAAAACGAAAAAACACACATGTAAAACTTAAAATGATGTGTCTGAAATCAAATGTACAAGTAGAACAGCATTTACAAGGATCCTCCATTTACAAGTCTTGCAATTACACAGATTCACCACTTACAATTCTTGTTTATTTTGAGACAATTGTAGACCGTAATCTGCAAAATCTGCAATATCCTTGCGATTAATATTATGAGATAAAGCCACTAGATGGCGGCATTGTAATCAACATTGACCATGATGTCAAAAAAAAAAAAGTTTCAAAGTCAATCAGAACGAGGAGAAGGACAGAGGGAGTGGACCAGAGCCAATCTCTATCCAATGTCCTTCTCGCCCCCTTCTCTCCCCTCTTCACTCCCGTTCCTGACTCCTGCCTCCTTCCTCGACCTTTCGGTCTTACCCTGCATCTTGGTGTGGCAAGTCTCCCAGCTGCTTGACCTTCTCAAGACGCAAGAAAGCTGCACGCAATCCAACAGACAACAATCCAGACAAGCAAGCTTGAACCTCTCTGGCTCCACCAAGCAACCAAACTGCTCTTCCAGAGAAGATCCATGTGTCAAAGACTTGTGATTTCTTGAGCCGAGTTAAGATACGTCACTGGTCCGTTACGCCATCTCGGTCAAGGAAGATCTTTGCCTGCCTGCAACAGAGGACTAGGATCAAACCCACGAAGACCCCGATCAATTGATTGATTGTTCAAACTAGTGTTTCAAAATTAATAAATAAGGCCAATTAATTAATTATTATCCGCATACATTTAATAGTTTCCTTTGGACTAAGACTCCATATAAAATATTATATTGTAATATTTGTTATAACCAGAGTGCTGGTCGTTCTGATAAAATGTAACCCTATATTTACTACATATATATGTGAGAATATAAATAATGGATTAGCCAAAAGAAAAAAGGGAGGTAGCCTATTTTGTAATGTTAATTATTTACAACAAATACAAATGTTTTTTAAATACAAAAATACAAGTTACAAAAATACATTTTACATTTGTGGATATCACAGGACACGTGCAACCAGATGCAGATTACCCTCTCTACGGTTTCAAAAATTGTGAGACAGAAATAACTCCATAATTCATTTTCTGGACAGCTGGGTGAGAAAACCACAATGTAATGTCTCTCTTTGAGTCTAACAAATCGTATAAATACGCAGAAATTCATCAGAATATACTGTCTGGTGTCAATTATATAAGAATATGATTAATGTCTAAACAAAAAATAGAAACAAAAGATAGTTAGCCTATTATTACATGTAAAGTTACTCCTCATAAAAATGTCTCTAATTGGTGCTAATGTCAAAAATATATAATTAGCTGCATCACGATAAGATTTGAATAAAAAATTAATTGTAAAAATATAAATCAGTAACAGGGACTTGATCCAGCAGCTCCTGGTCCGGAGGCAAGGACTTAATCTATGAGCCATATAAACTGGTGATGTAAATGGATAAACGTAAATCAAAGGTGTTTGATCATTATGGACCTTTTCCATGAGGATCCTGGTTGTTAAATTCACATGAACAATTGCAACTTGTCAAGTTTTTTGGCTAAGATTTCAGAAAAGATTATTCCACTCATGGAGTGTTGATGCTATAGACTAGTTGCTGCAGGAGCGCTTATGGATTTAGTTTGTTTTGCCTGTCACTTCTTCAGAAAGAAGTTAGGCCCGCCCATTTAAAAACGTTTAAATACATGTGCAAATAAATAAAAGTTAAAATATATGACTAAATGTATATATACATAGAAATAGCACCCTTCAACAAAATTTACATCAGAAGTCATTTAGTTATTTTGACGTATTGATATTTATGCACACATTTATTTATACATTTATTTATGAAGGACAATAAATAAATATAATTATAATAATATAAGTATAAATAAATAGGAAAATATTAATGACAGTTTGGGAAATATATCTAGTGCAAGGAGGGCCTTTGAAGCCTTGGGATGTGCTTGAGTAATAAAAAAAAAAAAGGGCCCTCACATTCTTTTGAATTCGATAATGAAATTGCTTCAATGCAATACATGAGAGCTTTTTTCCCAGATCCATGTATTACCATTAACACCCTGATTTTACACACTTCCAAGGGTTCCAGAAGCCAAGCTCGAAGCACAAGATGGAAATACATGCATTCAAGTTTTTACCTTGTGATGTGAGTAAAATATAGAAAGTTCTTTCTTCTGTGACTCTGTGTGGGAGTATCAAACACGCACAATGCTGCACACAGCTTCTCCGTATTTCTCACCAGGATAACATCTCAATTGTTAAACTGCACAAGGCAAACATAACCATGATATTTTACTAATGACCAACCACTGTTTACCACAAAGCTTGATGGCCTTTTAAAGTATTTCAAAGGAACTCTTAACAAGTCAGTTTGTGTTGTTGTTTAGAGTTAAAAGTTCACAGAGTTTCATCTTTAACGTCTCCTCCCTCAATCGTCAGCAAACCTTCCATGCACTGTACAGAGATTAAGTGAAAGACAAAGGCTATATTTAGTAGTGTCTGACATTGCGCCCTCAAGCAATCGCTGACCTGCCTTCATCATTCTGGTCCCTCAACTGCAGGATGTCACTCCTATTTAGGTCAGCCAAACAAAGGTGGGTCAAGGGAGCGGTTGAGCATTAGGGCGCATAATAACTATTTTGGACCAAACCAGTACCTCGATTAAGTTCATTATTCAGATCTAATAAAAGCTGATGAGAGAGTTTAATTAAGTACAGCGTATTAATCACCTGTAGGTTGGGCTTGTTCATAGATTTAGGTGAACTGTAACATGCCAAAGGCCAAAGGTTATGCTGCTTTAGTTGTTTTCTGAATAAAATTGGTGTTGCATTCAGTAATGAATTAAAGAGACTTGCTGGTAATCACAAGAATGGTTTACTGACAAAACATTGTAGCTGTGACTTAGTGTAGACTCTGTCGTGGTTCTCGATATGCAGATGATTTTCAAGGAAACAAGGAAAACAAAATCAGTCCCATGCAAAATCAGTCCCATGCAAAATCGTGTACATTTATACTGCCTAAAATGTACATTTCACTAGTTAAAACCATCACAAAGACAAGCAGAATCATGCTGTCTTCAGAGGATTTTGTTTGCTCCTTACTCACATCAACGCCGGACACACACACACACACACACACACACACACACACACACACACACACACACACACACACACACACACACAGTTTTGTTTGCACACATGTGGCCTTCTGATGATTGGCAGAAAGACAGATAAACAGAATTAACAGGGGGTGATGAGTAATTATTTGTAAGTAAGTAAGTAAGTAATATTTATTTATATAGCGCTTTTCCAGACCAGGGTCACAAAGCGCTTTAACAATCAAAACAATACTCAAAAAAGTATATACTTTAAAGATCAAGATAATACTGAGAACAACACAGGAGTTCCAGAAAATCAAGGAAAAGCCTGAACAAATAGAAACGTCTTAAGATGTTTCTTAAAGGAGTCAGTAGACTCCATCAAGCGCAAAGAGAGAGGAAGATTGTTCCAAAGCTTAGGAGCAACAGCCTGAAAAGATTTCTCTCCTCTGGTCCTGAGCCGTGTGCGAGGAACCATCAGTAGATTCTGATCCACAGACCTCAGAGCCCGAGCTGGGGTGTAAGGCTGTATCAAATCAGTGATGTAAGGAGGAGCCTGACCATGAATAGCTCTGAAAGTAAGAACCAGAATTTTAAAGTTGATCCTGAAAGAAACTGGAAGCCAGTGAAGAGTTTTAAGGATCAGAGAAATGTGAGTTCTTCTACAAACGCATGGATTACAAGCTCCAGATCATGTTCCGACAACATTTTCCTAAGTTTAGAGATTTTTCTCAGTTGAAGGAAACAGTTTCTGGTCATTTTTCTGCAGTGTTGAACAAGAGACATATCTTTATCAAATACAACACCCAGGTTTCTCAGGCTCAGTTTGACAGACTGACCTAAGTCACCCAAGTACTGACTCAACCCTGGAACCTTATCATCAGGAGCAATCACCAGTGTTTCAGTTTTGTCCACATTTAGCGGTAGAGTGTTTTCACTCAGCCATTGTTTGATTTCTAGCAAACAATTGACTAAGCTGTTCAGCCTTTGGGGCTCAGTTGGGTCAAAAGAGCAGTAGAGCTGGATGTCATCAGCAAAAATGTGATAAACATCTGGAAATCTCTGAATGATTTTACCGAGGGGAATCAAGTTCAGCAAAAACAATAAAGGACCCAGAACAGAACCTTGAGGGACTCCACACAACAGATCTGCCTATTCAGACCTCATTTGATTGGCAGATACACTAAAACTGCGCCCAGAAAGATAAGCTGAGAACCATTCTAACACAGACCCAGACAGTCCCACTTCATCCCTCAGTCTTCTCAGCAGGATCTGGTGATCAACTGTGTCAAAGGCTGAGGACAGATCCAAGAGAACCAGAACAGTGAATTTACCATCAGCCGACATCATGATGTCACTGGACACTTTCAATAAAGCTGTCTCCGTAGAGTGATGTTTACGGAAGCCAGACTGAAACTACTCATGGATGTCGCTCTGATCCAGGAACAAAGACAGCTGCTCAGACACCACTTTCTCCAAGATCTTGGACAAGAAAGGGAGCTTAGAAATAGGCCTGAAATTACTGAGGTCAGTTGGGTCTAAGCCTGTTTTTTTGAGCAGAGGCTCCACAATGGCATGCTTAAATGCATTGGTAAAAACCCCTGTGGAGAGGGAGAGGTTCACCATATTGGTAACCTAGGGGCCAATTACATCAAATACTTTGATAAAAAGCCTACAAGGAAGGACGTCATCTGAGCAAGAGGAGGGTGTCATCTTCACTAGTGCCGAAATATCACCCAAAGATACAGCAGTGAAGGAGGACCAAGAGGAGGAGAGGGGCTCAGAGACAGTAGGAGTTCCAAACAAAAGGAGAGAGATTTTCTCTTTGATCAATTTAATTTTGTCAATGAAAAATCTCAACAATGCATTGCTGTCAGATTCACAGAAGACAGGCGTGATTTGAGGAGCAGGAGACACGAGAGAATTAATCGTGTCAAACAAAACTTTGGGGTTTTCCTATTTGCTGCTACCAGTTTTCTGATGTAATCAGATCTAGCACTTTCTACCATCTCATTGTAAGAAGTCATCAGATCCCTGTGGTGAAGTTTATGCACCTCAAGTTTAGTGGACTTCCAGAGACGCTCAGTCTTTTCGACAAAGTCTCTTCAGACTCAGGAGATCTTCATTTGTCCAATGGCACCTTTTTTCTGAATTTTCAAGTTCGATTTAACAGGTGCCACTTGATCCAGTATTTCAACACAATGACCAGTGAAACAGTGAATCAAACTGTCCACGTCTGGGCAGTCATCAAAGGAAAGACGGTCAAACATACCGACAGAAAAACTGTCTGCAGTATCGGCTGAGATGACACGCCTCTGAGACCTAACTTTCAAAGGCTTAGGTTCAGGGATGAAGTCCAGGTTAAACAAGACAAGAGAATGATCACTCAGATGGACATCATGTATTTATTTGGACAGAGAAAACATGGGGGTCCGGTGGCCGAGGGGCGGAAGAGACCAATAAGACCAAACTACTCACAATCATTCTGAACACATTGTTCGCTATACATTAAAAATAGTTGACTATCAACTTTTCATTTGAAGAAGAAGCCTGTCCTTAGTATTTGAGGTCTACAACTGGAGTAAATCAGTCAAGAAAAAAAAGGTTATGTGAGGGATGCATGTATCAGCTCAGGCTTATACAAGTCATATCAAATGTCAGAACACTACTTAAGTATAATAGGTTTGATATGAATGTTTTAATTTCAGTTTTGTTTACAAAGGGCACACAAACATCTACACTTATGTATTCATTATTATTATATTTCAAGTATGAACTTTATTATTATTATTTGGTAATATATAATGTTCGAATGTTAGATGACTACATTAAACTGTCTTGCAATCATGTAAAAAAACAAAAACATAATGTGGTTTCCACCCAATCTTCAATGTTCAAATTCTTGTAATACCTCAACGAGGGCAGTTGAAGGAAATTGATGTTTTTCCGACCAAAGAAAATGTTTTCTTATCTGGCCATGTGGTTATTACCTGCAGACTGAGCGTCCAGCTGATGTTTGCCCCAGGCAGGCAGATCACCACACTGGTAATGTTGATCTTCTCCAGCCAATTTGACAGCAGATCCACCGTCAGCAGCTTTTCTAATCACTACGAAGAAGGGAAACAGGAGACATACTCCCTGTCTCCAAAATGGTTGTATAAACTTGAAAGATTAAGATTAATGGTGTAGATAAATAAAAAAAACATAATTTGCTTATCGTGGGTTTTAAATTGATTGAGAAAAAAGAATCTTGAATCTAAATAATAGGAATCTATTTCTTATCTATAGTATATAGAATATATTTCTTATGTTCACTGTGAAAACACATTTTGTTATCTTGACTGATAACGTAATGAAAATAATTTGACACACTTTTGGAACGCTACGACTTCAGCGGATACATTTTCCATATTTTTTTGAAAAAGTTCATTTATAAATATATTTTTTTCGACTATATTCGTACAACACACATTTAAAAATAAATGTAGTATACTTTTTTATTTCTGATTTGTGGTCAAGTGATCAATCTGTATCGTTCCAAAACAGTGTGTAATAAAGAAATGTATAGTTTTAACAAGAGGTTGTTTTTTTTTTGTTTGCAAAGCATCTGAGGTGCTCTGCTAATTGTGTGTATTGTTGTGCTAATTGTGTGTAGTGTTTTGAAAAACCTGGCCCTCATTTCAAAATCGTGCTTAAGCAATTAAAAAAAACTGTAATCAATTAATCAACATCTATCAGAGCACTGATGCCTCTGGAGCGTTCGAGTTGTGTGGCTGTTAGCCCACACATGTGTCGATACAACGTTTAACTCCATGAGTGAAGGAATAAGTAGAGAGGCCAGAAAATCATCAAAGTAGAAATAAACAGAGGGTTATATCATAACATCATATGTTGTAAATACATGGGACTGAAGCAATAACATTGTATAATCTGAAAAATATTCATAATGAAATGTTCTTACGGTTCAATAAAGAGAAAACTCTAACTTATACTGATAGTGTAATAATGTGTTTCATTAAAGAGAGAAGAAGCAGTAAACAGAATAAAATGTCTTTGTCCTGCTGCCACAGTAAATACTCTCTCTGCTGTTGTTGTTAAAAACGGAACATAAAATATAAAACGTGTGCTAAATAAATAATCAGGGGCGCAGTGATAAATATGAGGGTAGCAGATTGGGTTGTACAGATGTTCCCGTCATTTTCCTTTATGTGCTGGCAGCCGCCACAGCAGCGGAGGGTTATGTCTCCATTATTTACCTGCTCGGTGCATCATCATCACTTTAGTGTACTTCCTACACGGGAAGGTGCGCTCGTTGTAGCAAAGAACAGAAGCTATGAATGATTAAGGAAGGTGAAAAACTGGGAATTGTTTCACAAATTATGTTTTCTTGAATATAATGATTCATTGATGATCTGCTCAGAGTAAACATATGACCACAAAACAAAAAAATTCCACCAAATAAATGCCGGATTTGCTGAAGAAAGTAGAAACAATTGATTCTCGTCTTGTGTGTATACATATTTTAACAATATATCTGTCATTTATCTTTTTATGTTTACATTTGTATTGAGACATTTATATTTATTTAAAAAAAATGTATGCAACATACACAATGTATGATTTTCAAATGTCTCACACCAGGGGTCTTAACAGTTTACTTAATTTTAATTAAGTTAATTAAGTAAAATTTCTACTTAATTATTACTTACTGATTTTACTTAATTAACTGTCCATCAGAGGTACATTTACCCTTTTTTTCACATTTTCATTAAATTGTATGTGTATTTTTCAGGAATTATGTGTTATTTATGTGTCTTATTTTTTGTGAGTTAGTCAGTTATTTTTTTTATTTTAAATTTTGTCCATTTTAACATTATAACCAAAGCTTTAAAAATGACAACATTTGCGTTGTTGATCTTTATTAAACATCTGATCATTTACCAAGATGGAGTATCTTGCTCAGCTGGCACCCATAAAGACTTTAAATGGAGGGCCGCATAATACCATCTTCAGACCACTGTCAAAACTCATCACAATTAGAATATGTCATCTCAAGGTTCTACATAATCACGTATTTTAGATAATGAAGCCTAAAGACCTGTCTTGTCATGGTTAAATAATTTCAGAAAGCTGGCAAATTCTCAGGTGTAGCCTAATCCTACCACCGCGTAAAAGATCATAGATAAGGGTTGTTCAAATTTTTTTTTTTTCAAATTCATGTAAAGTTAAGGTTAGTTTAAGGTAAATGATAGTAGTGGCTTTTCAACATGAAGACACTGTATCATGTTACCTCATCAGCTGTTTCAGTCTATATCAGTGCTAGCGACTCATTTGACACCAATTAACCTCTTTTCATTTCCATTTTATACCAAGTTTTTTTTTTTCAACCATTGCCATCATGTTTAAGCTACATCCAGCGTCTTCTAATTAGGAATTTTGTTTCATCCGTGTTGTTGTTGACCACTTGTTTGTCTAACGTAGGGACCAGTGTTTGAAAGAATGCATTGGTATGGAACAGAACTCCCAGGGTGAAACATGGTCTGTCAATCTCAATGTTTTTCCCAGCAGACCACCCTTACTGTTCCCCACTCACAAACTTCTGTGTGCTCCGTCCTGTCAGTCCGGCTTCCTTCCCCTCTGTGTCACCACAATGACACATTCCACCCCAGTCACTGAATGCAGCACACAGACAGCCGGAAGGAATTTTTTTTTTAAAATAATTTACTAACAAAGAAAAGATAAAACATGAACAAACAAGGTCACTGAAACCCAGCAGACCAACATGGTTATGAGTTAAATATAAGAGCAATAATTAGTTATATAATTAATTATTAGGACTTTTGAACACATACTATTAAGACACGGGACAGTAGTTTTTATTTTTGTTTTTACAACTGAACCTGTGCAGTGGCGTTTAACACCAGTATGAGGCGCCAGACTTGGTAGAAGGTCATTATTTGTTTTTTTAACTGTTGGTAATTTGAATTAATAAAATATGAAAAAAAATATGAAATTATGAACACAATATAACATTTTAAATATATATATATATATATTTTTAATATTTGGTTTATCCTAAAGCAAAATATGTAAACTTATAATTATTATATTTCCTCTAATGATCTATTTAATAAAAAAAGATATGAATCATCAGACTCGCTTGATTTTGTTTTGTGAATGTACAAGCAGTAAAATGGCAAGGGAATAAACAATAAGGAGCCAGAAACAGTTAAGAAAAAACACTGATAGGGCCTTTAAAGTTTATATCCACCCATCCTCCATTTTATTTGTATCATTTTATCTAAGGTTCGTTCACAACAGAAGCTCAGGTTAAAAGGCTCGGACTTACTAGAAACATCAGCTTTTCTGTGGGAACTCTGATTTCTTCTTTTCAGCAGAGAAACATTTTCCTCAGGAGTCTCTCAAGGCTTTCTTTGTCTCCATTTGGTCTTCAAAAAGCATTATGACTGTTCTAGGAGATGGATCCGTACTAGTTGTAGCTTCTCCTGGATAACTGTGCTCTCCTTGCGCTAAGGCAGTGGGGTGAGTGGACAAAAAAAATCGGTAAAGAATAAAAACATTAAATATAGCTACAAAGCAGCAAAAAAGGCAAGACCTCACAACCCTTGTAATACTAATCTTTAATCATATTTGAAAAATGAAGTACGATTTGTTCTCTATATAATTTAAGTTGTTTTTGAACTGAGCGTAGTTGTTCCTGTCTAACTATTTCTGACATTTCTAAGCATTTGTTTTGCATAAAATTGCTTTTTACTGGGCACAAAGTTAATTTAATCCTAGTAAAGGAAAGTTTGGGAACCACTGGTATGTAGCCGATGTGAACCAATCGACTGTTGAGTGGTCTGTCCTTCATGAACACACAGGAGTCATACATGATCTAATGAACCATGATATAATATTAAAATAAAGTGACATTTTTAGATGGATCTTCTATTGTGCTCCTCTGACAATAGACTTATGAGGCTATAAGTGAGTCATAGTTTACCTAACAAGCAAAAAGTATTATTGTGTTCAGATCTTTGTCATAAAATGCCTGGTCCTTTTTTTTTTACTGTATCCACTTTTACTGCTCAGCATTTTTACATCTGTGTCTTTGTCCTTTCAAAATGATGATGATGATGATATGAATAAAAATAAATTTGGTCTGCTTTTACTTTGTACTTCCACTTTGGTTATCATTTATCAGCTGTTCTATCTTCTCGTCTCGTCTTTTCTCCCGGCAGGTTTTTTTATTTGCTCTAAATATAGGCGAACATTTCGACTGCAGAAAAGCAACACTGGCCAGACAAACACAGATAAGAAGTTTAATTAATTTGCCGGCGTGTGATGTCCTCACCTCATTACTTTTAGCTTATGACGAACATTCATCAGCTCTGCCATGGAACAACTGACATCTTGTTATGGAGGCCGTTGTGAATATGATTGACATTTCCCAAACTTTAACGTACCACCTGATGGCTACAACTGTAGATTGTGAAGAATGATGGGGGGATTAAACAGTGAATGACATTGAAATGGGCTTGGTCACGTTGTGTGCCAAACTCACGGCCTGTGGTCTAAATATGGTTTGGTCATGCAAATATGGTGACATAAAATGCCAGTGATTAAGATAGGATAAGGAAGCCAGATTATGTTATTATGTTTGTTTATTTAAAAAATTGCTGGACTTTCGCTGACTTCTTTATCTACTTGTATGCAATTGACACGAATTTGCAGTTGTGCCAATTAGACTCCGCCTTGATATCGGTGTCGGTAAGTTATATAAAAATACAACAGTATAAAAGCGAGCAAGCAATGGAGCTGGAGCATGTGGAAGCAGTTTACTAACTTGAAGGGGAAGAGAGTGCAGCAACGAAAATCTGCAGCACCATGTGATGCATGGAAACATCTGAAGCAAACATGGTTGGCAAATGTCAAAATTAACTTGGCTGATCACACCCAAACACGTTTCCTTCAGAGGTTTCTGTGCTTCACATGGTGCTGCAGGTTAACGTGAAATGTGTTCAGTCCATGACCAAGATTGCGAGAAGATCTTGGCTAAACTCTATAATAGGTTAATTTGTTCTTAAGTAAGGGGACGTCTGCTGAGACTCATCATAGACAAGACGATCCATCTCTTGTCTATGCAAACGTGAAAACACAGATGGACATGGACTTCCCCTGACAAAGACAGAACTGGAGCAGAGAGTCGAAACCGGAGTGCTCCGAGCACAGATGCTTGCTCGTGAGGGCAGCGCTGTAAAGTGCGACACTTGTTACTCAATTATTTAAGATGACACATCGCCCCCCGGTGGAAGATGAATCCGCTCTCAGTGTCAGGACCTCGGTATAATCCTTTATCTGCTGAGTACACCAGCTGGAGACCACACATGAACACACACCTAAAGAATGTGAGGATTAAGCCACTGATCAGCGAAATAAAGGGGTGTGTGTGTGGGTGTGTGTGTGCCTGTACTGACCTTTAAACCATAACAAATTGCCACTACATGACACCAGACTTCATGTGGACCTGTGGCTGGACAGGACTGCCCTTGCTTTGGCCCGGTCCTCTATCTTCTCCCTGGCATGCTGATCCTGAACATCTCATAGTGTTGGAACTAAGAGATTTTAGAAGGAAAGGCGGAGGAGAAGTGGAGCATGAACCCAATCTTGTTGGCTTTGAGAGAGCTCAACGAGGAAGAGGACAGATGCTCCAGAGTGGTCTCGTGGTCTTTAGGCTTCTGCAGGAAATGGTGCAGCTGACTAACTGTGGTGCCAGCTGCTCCTTCACTGAGAGCACCAAGAGAGAGGAGGACGAGGAGCGGCGGAGAGAAGAGGCTGTTCACTGAGCTGGAATCTTCTGATTCAGATGCAGGCCCACAGACCAGCAGGTGTGGTCCAGAGGCACATTTTTATTGGTCCTGCTGGAAACAACAGAACAAAAATACAATTTTTATATTGTTTGTATTTTCAAGATCTTTACAGAAATGCTTAGTAACAAAAGTCGATGATTCAAACCTTTTTTTTTTATTCTTCATAATATGAACCATTACAGCAACTATCAGAATAAGTCTTAGTTTATAGTTAATAATTATATTTAGGTCTCTTATGTAAACTTATGTTGCTTTTCTCACTTTAAAAAAAACAAATCATACCAGAAACACATGTATAGGTTGTTGTTACTATTTAAATATCCTTGTATATTTTGCGGTTCCTCTCGCTGTTATTTGTGGTTAAGCCCAAGAGGAGGAAGTGATGTAGATAGTGATGAGTTGATGAGGCCTCATGAAACAGCTTATCATCAATCATGATACAATGTTTTCATTTGTAACCCTAGATGGCACTCTTGGTTTGAAAATCCTGGCAGATTTCATTTGAATAATATATCATAGGAAAATAAAGCATAGTATAAATGAAAGAGTGACATCTATTTATTATTATGTTACTTCAGGAGCAGAGCAGGGATTCCTATTTTTTTCCACCTGTCCCTACCTTCCTCATGTGACCAAGTGCGAGTCAAGTTTGGCGCAGAATATAAATGGATGCCTTTGTGATTGTCTCGCATTTTCTACTCCACCACAACACAATCCTGTGTTGTCCTTACATCACTGGCAAATAAAGTTGATTCTGATTCTGATTCTGAGTGTAAAATGAAGACAATGTGTCTTTAAGTTTATCTGCTTGTTGTGACATCTATCCTGGCTAATCTCATTTGTTTACCTTTGAACATTGATGTTATTCTCATTAAATTTTTAACAGAAATGTCGATCACTATCACACTTCACTTCCGCTTCCGGCGTTGCCTGTGAATGGCAGCAGTTGGGTCCTGCTATTGAGTGTTAAAAAGTTGTTTTCACAACTATTTATGCTGATATTATGCTCACCTGTCTAAGGATATGCCTCAAGCCTTACCGATCTATAATCGTGACTCTCTGTTTAGCATCAAAAAGTCAATGGAGGACTTTTACACTCGGGACAGTTATGATCGAGCGTTTCCTCCTCCGTTTCTCATCGATACGGAATCTCTGGAACACCGGCTGATCTGTCGTATACCGAGTAAGTTTCACAAGATATCGTGGAGGAAAAACTCCGGTTCTAGTGTACAGGTCAAGAGAAGACGTGTCGCAGCTACAGCTCGCCTGTACTCTGACGTCATCAGACTTAGTCTTAGGGAAGCCCCATCCCTGTCTTCGTGTGGGTAGTTTGGCTGTTTATAGAGATAGTTGTTCAGGCAAAGTGGTTCTGACACAGGAATCTGTTCTTGAACCGACTCACCAAAAAGGCCACATTTTAGACTTTCGATTAAGATTTTTAGATTTTAGTTTTTACTCTTGGCCTGGACATTTATAATGTATCTGTACATGATGTCCATCTCAATGATCTTTTTCTTGTTTTGTTTAACCTGGACTTCATCCCTTAACTTAAGCCCTTGAAAGTTAGGTCTCGGAGGTGTGTTATTTCAGCTGATACAAAAGACAGTTTTTCTGCTATTTTTGACCCTCTTTTCTTCAATGATTGCCTTAACGTGGACAGTTTCAGTCACTGTTTCAATAATCATTGTGTTGGATCAAGTGGCACCTGTTAAATCGAACATGACAATTCAGAAAAAGCCTGTTTTGACCTTGTGGGTCTTCTTTAAGCCTGTAACTCTGGCTAATATCTCGGCACTGGTAAGCAAGATTAGGCTCTTTATTAAAGTGATTGATGTAGTTGGCCCCTGGGTTACCAAAATGGTAAACCTCTCCCTTTCCTAAAGATTTTTTTCCCAATGCATTTAAACATGCCATTGTGTAGCCTTTACTCAAAAAGCTAGCCTTAGATTGAATGACTTCAGTAATTTCAGGCGTATTTCTAAGCTTCCATTCTTGTCCAAGATCTAAGAGAAGGTGGTGTCTGAGCAATTATCGGTCTTGGATCAGAGCGACATCCATGATAAGTTTCAGTCTGGCTT
The DNA here is from genome assembly GCF_982586985.1 of Callionymus lyra. Taxonomy (NCBI): domain Eukaryota; kingdom Metazoa; phylum Chordata; class Actinopteri; order Syngnathiformes; family Callionymidae; genus Callionymus; species Callionymus lyra. The sequence goes on along the minus strand of NC_141821.1, from coordinate 38,147,378 downwards.
CCACAAACATCACTCTACAGAGACAGCCTTACTGAAAGTATCCAGTGACATCTTAATGTCGGGTAAATACACTTATCTGTGAGAATAAACTGTGAGAAGACTGAGGGAAGAAGTGGGACAGTCTGGGTCTGTATTACAATGGTTCTTGTCAAACCCTTCTGGGCGCAGTTTCAGTGTATCTGTCAATCAAATAAGGTCTGAGTCAGAGGATCTGTTGTGTGGAGTCCCTCAAGGTTTTGTTTTGGGTCCTTTATTATTTTTGCTATACTTGATTACCCTGGGTAAAATCATTCAGAGATTTGCTGATGTTTCTTACCACATTTTTGCTGATGACATCCAGCTCTACTGCTCTTTTGATCCAACTTACCTCCAAAGGCTGAGCATTGTTTGCTAGAAATCAAACAATGGCTGAGTGAAAACACTTTGCAGCTAAATGTGGATAAAACTGAAACTCTGGTTATTGCGCCTGATGATAAGGTTCCAGAGTCAGTAAGTGGATGACTTAGGCGAGTCCGTCAAAGTGAGCCTGAGAAAACCGACCAGAAACTGTTTCCTTCAACTTGATGTGATGATGTCACAACACAATCTATGCGTTTGTGTCTTCTCGTTTGGACTATTGTAACTCTCGCCTACAGTTGAGAAATCTGCAGCGGGAATTCTGACCCGCTCTAATAGAAGAACTCACATTTCTCCGATCCTTAAAACACTTCACTTGCTGCCAGTTTATTTCAGGATCAATTTGAAAATTTTGGTTCTTACTTTCAGAGCTATTCATGGTCAGGCTCCTCCTTACATCAGTGATCTACTGATAGTTCCTAGGACACGCTTCCGGACCAGAGGAGAGAAATCCTTCCAGGCTGTTGCTCCTAAGATTTGGAACGAACTTCCTTTAAAATTCTTAATTTTAAGTAGCAGCAGCAGGTCGATAGATGTTTCTGGAAAAAGAAAATCTGATATATAGTGTAAACAGTACTTGCTTGTAAATAAATATAGAAACAGCCTAAGGTGGTACAGGGTTAAAAAAGCTTCTGAAAAATCTAATGAATAGTTTTCCTTTTTTCTTGGTATTAATAGTCATAAATAAACATAGCAGCAGTCACAGAGGGGAGCAGCATCGACTCTTAACTCTAAGCCAGTGTTTAATTGCTACCTGGAAAAAGAACGAAATCGTTAGCAAAGAAAAATAAACAAATAATTTAGGTACCCTATTTCTCAAGTCAGGATAAATTACAGCGTAAATAGCAGGGAACACACAGGCTTACTGAACTGAAAACACAACACGTAATAAAAAAATCTAAATCTAAATCTAACCGCGTTCATGCATACTTGAACATACCCCGTGCCCGGCATTCTGGGGCGTGGGCACGGGGTATGTTCAAGTATGCATGAACGTGGTTAGATTTAGATTTGAGAAATCGGGTACCGCGACCTAAATTATTTGTTTATTTTTCTTTGCTAACGATTTCGTTCTTTTTCCAGGGATGTGCATAAAAGATGCCCTGCTTTGCCTCTTTATATACATTGCCTTTGATAACCTTGCCTATTTATGTATAGTTTGGTTCACCTCATATCTTAATTTATATCTTGGTTTTTCTGCTCGCCACTAAGTTGTTTAGGTAGTTTTATTTTGGTTATTCAACTTTTGAAGGTGTGAGCTACAGTTGTGCGAATTAAATCCAGTTGTGTTATTTATTAAGATTTCCTGTGGTTCTTTTGGAATTGTTTAAAACTTGTAGTTCTTCACAGCAGAGATTTTGTTTTTGATTGAAGTAGTGCATATAATTGTTATTCCTGTCATGTCAATGTGTGGTTTTGTTCTGATTACTAATATGTTATCGGGGTTGTTTTTTTTTCTTCATGAGGGGGGAGGGGGAAGGGTGTTGCAGTAATGGTAGTTGTTCAAGGGAGGGCGATGGTGCTCTTCCAAGGTTGGGGAAACTACTGCTCAGGTTCGGTCCGCCCATAAACTCTTCTTTCTGCACAATGGACCAAAAAGGAGAGGTGTGAAGAAGTGTATGGTTCAGAGTTTTTTTGTTAATAAAAAAGGGAAAGAAGAAAAGGTAGTCAAAATTAGAAAAAATATTCCTAAATTAAATAAATGAAACAATTGGCCAATCAAGAATTTGACTTGGGACAAATAATAGTTAATAAAAAAAATAATTAAATATAGTCATTTCTTGCTCCACAGGCAAGTAAGGTTGTTTTTTTTGACATCCTTGTGCAAACATTAAACTTCAAAATGAGGCATGTTAATAAAAAACAGCAGCACAACCCCCAGGGAAGGCCAGGCACGACGGGCACAATAGAATTTTGGTTGCAGACTTCCAAGTGTTTTTGTACAACCTTGACAGACGGTTTTAATTTTGGAACAATGTCATTAACTACTGTTTCTGTCAAACAAGTACCAGCGAATAATACAACAAGATCTAAAAGCGTCACTTTAAAAACGTTCTCATGTGTTTGGATCAAAGCTTTCATTTATATCAGCATTACTTCACACAACTTCCTCAGTTAATGATCATTGTGCTTTGCATTCGGAGATATAGCTGAGGATTCCACTGTGATTCAAAAGAGTTGTCAAATGTGACTGAACTAATCCGGCTGAGTGTTTACATCAAGTATTTGATTTGCAAACAGGAAGAAAAGTGCTTTTGCTTTCACCAACCTTGTTTGTGACCCGGAGTTCATGGTCGAACAGTAGCAGAAAAGAAACAACATTTTATCTTGTAATGCATATATTTGAATCACAATGAAGTGTGAAAGCAAGGTCACTCATACTGGCTTTCTATCAATATAGTGCATGACTGAGACTTGACCAGCTAACAAAAGCTTTCTTTGTCTATCAGATGATTTAATAACAAGTGGACTGATGGCTGTCGAAATGGAAAAATGGGCAATGAAACCCAAAAGGGGGTCAGTGAGAACTGAAACAGTTCTTTAATTTGGACAAATGGCGAGAGGATTCTCCCTGCTGGTCCAAATGAGACAATGTAATGACTTGCCAAAGTTTGATACAGTTTCCCAATCAGTCAAGCAGACGGACGGACAGACGGAATAGGGTCTAACTAGCCAATTGATCCTGCTCTAGACGTTCTGGCAGCCGGCCTTCTTCCTCTCTTCTTCTCGTCTCTGTTCCAGACTATCAGACATGACAGAACCAGCTGGCTGCTGGCGAACTCACAGTCAGAGAATATACGCTATGTTAGTGAGTGTGTTTCCGTCTCGTTCGTGTGTGTCGCCGCCTGTACTGTGTGTTTGCGTGAGGCAACAGAGTTACAGGTGAAGCAGGTATTCAGGAGGCGTGGCTCGGAGCAATATTTAATTCCAATAAAGACATCTGTCAACAGTTCCCTGACATGTCTGTTTGCTCCAGTTGGTTTGAGGTATTTGCTCGTCTGTGTGACTCACTGAGAAGATGATCATTTGACTTTGTTGTCTCAACTAAGCAGATGTGTGATCTTGCAACATCGTTTTTACTGGTGAGGAACAAGTTGAGGTGGTTATGCCCTCAAGTCAGGATATGAACTTCATAAAATATAAGGTTTCCACCGAGGTATCTACTTAGAGGTGTATAAAGACATAAAGGCTAGTGGGCCCCAAGGGCCACAGATTGAGCCAAACGCAAGGTGGTGCTATAGCCTACCCTATAAGAGCCAAGGCACCCACCCAGCACCCCCTAAAGATTTCTGTGATTTCTCTATATTTATATATATGTTATATTTTTATCTTAATGTGATATTTCAAAAGTATTTTTCATGTTGTTTAAAAAAAGTGAATATATGAACATTTATGTGCTTATAGTAAAAGAACTAAAGTTAATGTGCTTATTCACAAAGGGTCGTCCGATGCAACCCTCCACAATGAAACGCCCCAAAGCTCAAAGCAACTTCTATAAAGAGTTGAGCTTCTGCAACAAAAATCCTCTGGAGCTGCCACTGATCCCAAACCCAAGCAAGAACCACTAAAGATAAAACATTGTGATAAGCATTACGGTCGATCCAAATGTTTTTTCCATGGTACTGGGAAGAGTTAAAAACCTTTTTGCGACTAGTAAGTACATCGCCCATCACAAGTAAGTAGCAGGGCCAGTTAAAACACAACACACCAGAGTTAAGTCGGTTAAGGCTGGAATTGTGTAGTGGAAAGGCAGAATAATTCCATCTCATTATTTCCGTTAATCTTCAGAAGCTATACATGTAGTTGACTACTAGATTGTTTAGGTCTTTTTTCTGGAAAAAAAAAAGATGAATTCGGAACTTTAAAAAGAGACAAAAATGTAACTAACTTAAATGTCGAATTCTTCTACCAGAATTTTTACTAGTCAGACAAGTAGAACCCTCAAGCAGTAGTGGCCATGACTGCAGGCTATTTTGACCCCGCCATCCACAAATTGTAGAGGTAGTTTCTGAGAAACTTATTTTCAGAGGAAGTGAACGTTGTTATCTTTGAAAACAAAGCTTTTATCCGTCAAGAATAACACATTTTCATTCACAAGCCTGATGTATTAATGAAACTAATTACTTTACCTACCTCAACTCATTAAGGGCAGTGTTTACGAACCACTGGGCTAAGAGGTATGTGTCTGAAAAGTAACTTGGTTACATTAACCGGTACGGTTACGTAATTTTGTGGCGAAAACAGATTGCTGATACAGATTCTCTAAAAAAATGTATCCTAGGAACTTAAACAAATACAAAAATCACCCTTTTTAATTTTACTGCTATTTATTTACACACAAACCTATTAACAAATAATAACCTTTAATAACAACGTACAAACTTAAACAAACAACAACCTTTAAAGGACAATAACAAATAATACACAACTATAAGTGTTGAATAATGAACTACCTTGAAAAATAAAAAAAACTAATCAAAGAATGTAAACTTGTTTTACATTTATTTTTAAAATATCATACATTCACGTTTCAAAAACCATCAATCTTTTGTATTAGAGTCTGTTGCTCTGCCAAGGAGTCAATTGAACTGAAGTACGAAGCTCGAAGTAACGAGCAATGGACATGTTAGAATCATGGTAACATTTTACGTGTTACACTTTTTGACAAAGAAATTAGTAACAGCACTAGGCTAAAAAAGGCCCAATACTGATTATTACTGTCTGGAAGGTATTTTATTTTGGATAAAGATCAGATTTTCTATGACATCATATTAGCCTGGGACAAAGTCACTTTCTTTCCAAGTTTCCACCAAAAATAAGCATGGAGAGTTGTGAAAATGACTGGCCACAAACACTTTATTAATTCATAGAAACCATTCCAGAGCTACTACTTAATCAGTGTAATAAGACTCAAGCACTAAACGTTTTTTTTGCTGGTCTTGCTTTTTATTTTATGTAGTTTTGATGTCAACTGTTCACATTTAACTAATCTCCGATTCAAAAAAGGTTGCGATGGAGCTGAAGGATCAATCCAATCAGTCTTCTTGCATCCCCCTTGTCTATCTCTATAACTTGAAACTTCATCAAGAATCTGGCAACTCTGGACCCTGTTAAGCAGGAAAAAAAGGGAAGTTCAGCTAAGGCTGAGATTCCATTATCTCTTGTGTTAAAGAACAAAGTGGGCATCCGAATGTAATGAAGGCTTTGAGAGGAGAAAGAACAGAGAGGGAGTATAAAGATCAGGTGAGAAGGCCAGAGAAGCTTCCAGGCCAATCACTAGCCTCCAAATCGGCTTTTTATTGTGAGCCGGTGTTTTTGATGTCAACCCCTTGAGGCCTTTAACCTTGACCGGAACAGTGGTCAGATAAACTAATCACACAAGCAGTGATGGACGGCGTTTCCAAACAAGATGACATTCAGAGTCACAAAACTGAATCAGAGCCGAATAAGACATGGAAAGGCATGTGGAGAAAAGCAAGCTCCGTGGTGTAAAGAAAGGGGTTAAAGTACGTCTCTGGATGTATATTTACCTTTCTGAAAGACTTCTTGGTTTCCCCTCAGTGGTTCTTCCAAATTTCCTCTGAGAATCATTCATATCTGGTGCTTGTTTTTGTTGCTTAAATCGGTGTATACGACTCATTGACGTAGTAGTCTGGGAAGTCATACAGAGTATTATTTACATCAGAGAACTATTTGAACTAACTAAAATTCATTGTGTTTTTATGGGCCGGTGTCTTAAACCAGAGACACTTTTGCCCATTATTCATTAGTGGACAGTAAAAATAATGTTGAAATAGATTTTTACTAGGATTAAAAAAATTTGTTTGGTAAAACTTTCTCTCTTCCTTGATACACGCCCCAGAATTTCATGATCTGTATGTGATACATGTTCTTCACATTACCCGGGCCAGCTGCAGAGCCCGCGCGCGAGCACCGATGTGAACACTGTCGGATAACGCCTCCACTGATAGCTATCTTTTTCGCAGAGAGCTTCATCGATCGGGCCGTGGTAAATAATTGGTTGGGTCTACAAGCTGTCATGTTCGGCCTGATTGCTAAGCACCGGCGCTCTTCTTGTGTGTCCCTCTCCAGCATCCTTAGTCTATCTCTGCATATATCGACCAAGACCTCTTGTGACCGGCCTTCTATTTGGGATCTAATCCCTGTCCTAGAGCTGTGTGTTACCAGTAATCTGTAGCATGGTCATTGGCCAGAGGGGAGGAAGCAGACAGGAGGGTTTAAAGAGGCAGCTACGAAGAAATGTGGGGGAAATACACTGAAATACATTTTTGAATATGAAAGTTTATTTAAATAACTATCTAGTGGATTCTGACCAATTGAAGAGTAATTATTGTTATTATTAACGATGGCCATGTTTTACAATAAATAATAAGTATACTATAGAAATGATGTCTAGGCTGGCTGAGTGCTTTGCCCTGTGATAAAAAAAATGAAATCTACAAACGGGCCAAATTCCACGTTGATGATTTGGACTTATATCTACATTTTAAAGTTTGAAACGTATGCCAGAGCAGGAGATGTTTGAATTTATTCATTCCTTATGGGAAATGTATCTGTATTTAACAGAGACATGTATCATGTTGCCCCTGACAACAGTCACATGTTTGTCTAGTAAAAATGTTTCAGTCTCTGGTCATCATTTTTTTGTCTTTTATCACTAGCATTCTACCCCCGACAATCTGCTGCACGAACATTCCGCCTGAATTTTAGTATTTTCTGCTGGCTTTGTACTGTTTCGAAATGGGCTCTATGCTTCTAGATTTATTCCAGTCTTTAAAAAGACCATTTTTCCCCAGCTGGCTGATGATCACAGTAGGCACTTAAATAAAATCAAAATACACTCTAAGTGAATCACTATTAACATTAATTCAATTGACATTTCATCACTGACTTCTATTAGAGCTTCAACTGCTGCAGTGCATTATGGGACTTATAGTGCTGATTGAAAGCTATTCTTTAATAACAGAGATGCTAAAGACAATTGTACAGGTCATATGTAGTACTATCATGGATGTGGTCTGCAAGTTTAACAAGGATGATTGCGGTAAAAAAAAGTACATTTACATTACATTTAAATGCTTTCAACATGAAGTGTGTGTTTGGTTAAGACATTGTCTTTTTACTCTTTAAATGTCTCTGTTCAATTCTTGGCAATGCCAGTCAGTCCCTTTGCTTATCTTAAACACTGATATCTTAACAGACACAAAATCTTCCTGAATATTATTCTACTAAAGGTTTACATGAGTTTGACACATTTGGTTCAGTCAAAATAATTAAAAAATGAATCCAGCAGCGTCCTCCATAACAAACAAGTCCAAGGTGAAGGACCAGACATTAAAAACAGACTTGAAGCTAAGCCAAATGGGAGGCAAGCGCAGAGTGACCGGTAGAGCTGCGTTCTTGTCAGTCGTAGTCGGGTCTTGCTCACAAGGGAGGAAAACATGTGTTATGAGATCAACAGATGAAGCGGTGCAGCATCCTCACTATCTAAGCTTGAGAGAGCTGAGCAAAAAGGTAAAACTCTCGATGTACCAGATTTATATTCATGGGGCCTCATGTACAAAGAAGTTTGTGAATTTTCTACTTAAAACGGTCGAACAATCAAATCCAGAAAATAGTGCATGTACCAAAAATATTCAGATGTATGAATCTGCAGGCCATATAATATATATATATGTATATTTTAAAGTTCAAAGTGTAATTTACAGATAGCTCTTCAGTTGCTATTTTAAACAACGATGATTACTGATGAATTCAATCATTTTTTACGGCTTACCCATATCACATGGAATGGCAAAATTATGAAATGATGAAAGTTATTGCAAGTGTGGTGATTTCAAGAAAGCAGTGGTTTATCTCTTTTTATATCTTAAATATCTCCACTGAGTTTTGTTTGTTTATGTTTGTATTTTGTTGATGTACTTTGGGTGTTGATGGTTAATAATTGAGTAGTGGAGAAGGGGTAGGTATAGACGAGCTTATGCTTCATCCTTCTTACTTTTTCGACATGTCGGTTAAATATTATTATTGTTTTGACTATAATTATTGTTTGACTAATGTCATTGGTTTTGTTTGTTTGTCTTAAGTTTACTTTCTTATGTAACATGTTTGAAATAAAGCATTCATTCATTCATGATTCATTAACATATGATGTCTGCTTTGCCTGAATATTTTTCATGTTGAACTCTATGTCGAACTCAAACTAGGGTAAACAGAGACCTTTGTTACAACTTCTGAATCACCAATAGTCATTTTCACAACACATTACCTGCACTGATGATGATTACTATGGGAGCATTATTCAAAATGACATCAAATTGTGCTTTATTACAAATTTCATATCAAACAATTGTTCACAGATCGTCACAAATGTCATGAGTAACCATCAGAGTGAATCTGCAAGACGTTGATGGTCTAATGCTCAGCGAAGACTTGCGTGTAGTAGTTTCTGGTCCGAGTCATGGTTCGAGTGACATCATGTTGACTTGCTCCTGCTCCTAAAATGCTCTGAAGACCCTTCAAAGCCAGTCAAGCCCATGGTGCATCTTAAAAGAATAAGACAATAAGAATGAGCAGCTGTACTTGGACTATTTCTGTTATTCACTTTCTAAATAAACTCTTACCTTGCTGTGACGCTGCCATGAGAGACAAGAATCTTTTACTTCCTGCCGTCTCCTTACTGCCATAACAACGTCAAATCCTCTTTGTCCGAAAGTCAACAGAACCTGGAAAACATTGGCCATAAGCGTCAGCATGTCAGTGTGTCCTTCCACAGAAATGTATTTATCATTATCAAGTGTGTATGATGTAACCATCTCACCTGCTTTTGAAATGTGTTGACCCCTTCCAACTCCGATGGTTAGTCAGGCACCTGTCTGATATGCAGCACTCCATCTCACCTAGAAAAGAACATAGAATTACATTTTAGATTATTTCCATGATGGGATGTGCTGTAGGTTTACAAGTTTGTATTCACTATGCTTACAAATATTACTTACTCACTTACTTCACATTTGAAATCATTTGGCAGGAACCACACAGAGAAAGGTTTCATGTCAAGCAGGTCTGGAGTTCTGGCCAGTTCTTGCAGGTCACTTCCATGCAAAAACAAAACAAAAACTTACTCGTGCTCCCTTATAAATATAATAAATAAATACAAGCAAGTATACTTGATCATGCATTGAGAGATAAGCTCTTCATGTTTCCGTCATCCATTGTTTTATAGTGTTTCCCATCTGGTTGACCTCTTTATGCTGGAATTTAAAATACTTTTCATTATTATTTTATATATATTCTTTCATTTAAAAAAAAAAAACAAAAGATCAAATCCCTCATCCAAAAGAGTTAAAATAAACATATACTTTTATACTTAAATACATTAAATATGTTATCTGTATTAATATGCGGAAGTGATAAATGAAATCAATATCTTGAATATTAATAAAATAAATCGCCTACCATGACCTACCAAAAATAGCAAACTTTTTATTGGAATATAAATATATTTTCGTACTTTCAAAGTAACAAACAAAATACGTGTGTGAGTTGCATTGTAATTAAAAAAGCTATTCAGTGTTTTAGCGAACTAGCTAGTTACATTACACGCAATGAAACATTATTTCTGAGTCGACTTAAAGCAATCATTATATCTTACCTCAATAGACGAGTGACGGGCAACTTGTTCGGTCAAGTTACTGCACGATCTCGAGCAACAAAAACGCTTGTTTTGAAGTGCGCTTCATAGTTTTAGAATTACGGTAACCAAATGACAACAGCGACACGTCACGTCATGTTACCATGGCAACGAAGAGTTGGGCGACGCGTCAAATGTAACCTGGGTCGTTTGAATCCCATGTCGGGGAGTACTCTGTATATTACTGGGTGACTCGGGTAGGCTAAAACCGACGTTTTTGTCCCCCCTATACCGTCACCCTAGTGCTGCCTGGGGGCATTGCATGGCGTCGGACGGTATGATGCCTCGGGTGTGAGGACATGTTGGATGTGAACATCTCAACATGACTACAGTAGTGAGGCTGAAATGCATCTGAGCAGTAAATAAGGACGTAAGATACCTTCACTTGTTGGACAGTCTGAACTTTTTAACGCTTGTTTTATTATTGATACATATGAACATGGAAAAGTACGTCTGTGAGTTTTTTGTGCGTACGACCTCTTAGTTCATGAGGACCCTGGTTTTTCCTTGGAACTTTGGTAGTGGAGGAAAGAACAACATTTGGGATACAAGGTGCCAAAATTAGTTTTGGGGTGTCTCGAGAGATGTCTTTATAGATAAGGCTTCAAGAGAGAATTCATTATTATTTTTTTAATATATATATCTAAACACACAGTTGCAAAGTGACTCACATTTAAATGTACGTTGACGTTCTGAAGTACACAACTGTTCAAACACAAAATTTCAGTTCATCCCAGGGGAGGGGGGTGCCATCACTTCACAAGCGCCACTCCCCAGGCGCACACAAAGATCCGTGGTGTGCTGGGATTGACTGATAGATCATGGCTGCAGGGCAGGTGCTATTGACTCACCAGTGGCAGTTGGGGAGGAGAAGAAGCCAGGGTGGAGGTAGAGTGTCGGCTAGACTGCCACTCTGCTTCATGGGAAACTGTTTGATAGCAGCTCCAGGGCACGTTAATGCAGGGAGGAAACTGGAATAATGTGGGAAGTGGAAGCGAGAGGAGGACGAAGGGGGAAAGGGTCATGGTTTGGGGGCAAAGGAGAGTCTTACTCTCATTTGTAAATGAGCCGTTCCTCGTCTAATCAGTGAATGGAAGAGAAGGGAGCATGTAAAAAGAAAAACTTTTTCGAAAATAATCTTTGATAGATAACTTCTTCCTTTGAGATATAGAAGTCTCACACTTTAACAATGCGTTTCCTTTTGGCTCAAGTAAGTAAGTAAGTAATATTTATTTATATAGCGCTTTTCGAGACCAGGGTCACAAAGCGCTTTAACAATCAAAACAATACTCAAAACAGTACATACTTCAAAGATCAAGACAACACCGAGAACAACACAGGAGTTCGAGAAATTCAAGGAAAAGCCTGAACAAATAGAAACGTCTTAAGATGAGAGGAAGATTGTTATTGTTTTCTCTATAGTTACCTGAGGCAGCTATGTGTCAACAAATACAAGTTATTTCAACAAATTTCATTGTTAAATGGATGGATTAATGTCAAGACTAATGTTCCCTCTTTTTCTTTTAGCGTCCAAGCAAATACACCATCTCCCTGAGTGGGTGCTTGTACCACTGTGAGCAACATCAAACATTTAATTCAATTCAATTCAATTTCATTTTATTTAAAGTGTCTTATCATAACCAAGTTATCTCAAGACAATTTACAGTTGAAGTAAGACTATAGTGGAAAAATGAAAAACAGATCCTAGCAATTCAGACATACTATCATCAGGCCAGTATCCACCCTTTCAATATTAACTTGGGGTAATTATTGATTTATATCATAAACCAGTCATCTTTGACAATGAATTATACGTGTCCTAGCTACAATTTTATGATTACATTTTCAATTTCTGTAAATTCTACATTCAAATTATATGATATTTTGTGGGATGGTCAACTTCTTCAAGAATAGATCAATGTCAGTCCATGATTGTTACCAATGGAAAGTATTTATTTATCACAATATATTAACAATGATGATGAGAGAACTGAAAAAGGTGCGTTGCTTCCACTTCTACTAAGAACAACTGGGCTTAAGGTGGAAATCAGGGGTTAAATCTGTCATTTATTGTGATAGTAGAAAGGTAGATAGAGTCCAGGTGAAATGGACAAGCCATTAATAGCAAAATAATATATATCGCCAGGTGACTCTTGACCTTCAAAGCAGCTTATATTTTCTGACTGATTGATGCGTACTTGAACTCTTTTCGAAGAATACTTTTGCAAAATCCTTTAATCTTGAAGTGAGGAAGAATTAACTGAGTATCTCCAGAATGAAGTGGGAACAAATGATAAGACAAAATATGTTTCCTACTCGAAAAGAGGCAGAGAAACTGAAGTTGAAAGTGGTTGGAGTTGGAACTGAAGAGTTACATATTGTGAAAGAGATGATCAATACTAGTAGCCTTTGTTATATCCAGATTAGTCTGCTTCAAACATGACTTGCTCTGTGTGGACCATTTACGCATCAATAATTCAGTTGCATTTTTCTGAGAAATCACAATGAGCATCAGAAGCTACATTCATGAGTACAGCACTACAATTGCTACATTAAAACAGTTAATATTATTTATTTATTTAATATCCAGGACACAGGAGATATCGGCCATACCTTGATACACACCTGGTCATCAATTAACCTGTGTGTATTTGGCCCGTGTGTGTTAATGACGGTGCCTGGAGGAAACACATCACAGGCCGTGGTAGTACAACACACAAATAAGACCCAGGTGACCCTCTAGGCTACAGGTCTATCATCTTCACCACTAATTTAAAAATAATAATTAATTAAACGTTCAATTGTTGGCTCATGCCTCAGACCATTTTAAATACAGTCATATCATTCTTTCTTTTTATTTCAATTTAGTTCTTCTTTTTTATTTATTTATATATATATATAAATAATTTCTGTATTGCTGTGTCTACTTGGAAAAAAACACTTTCAATCAATAAAGTTCTACCTACCTATCATATTTTTGTGATTATTTTTAATTATTAAATTATGATTTCTAAAAAATTCACTCACCTGTCTACTTTCCCAGATGTTTTGTCTTAAAGTTCAGATATTTTTTTAAAGGGAACATTTGAAAGGAACACTGAGTGCAGCATTTTCCAGATCCTGAGAGCCTCATCACGGTTCCCTCTGATAATAAAGTGACCTTTCCAGAGAACGACATCAATTCAAGCCTCTCTCTGCCCTCGATAACCCTCATCCCGCTGGCCCACCCAGCTTGATTAACCGTCGTCAAGGTAACCGCTCCATTAACAGCCTAATTGCTCTTATAGGACAATAGACCTCATAATTCTGACAATTTTGTCTCTGCTGCACGCTGAGAAGTCATTGTTGGCATAATTGCGGTTGCATGAGTTGTGCAGTATTAGAGAGCGTTTACCTGAAATATATATATTTAAAAATGAAAAAAACTCCAGATTAGACAGCATCAAAGAATAAGGCATATTATATTAAATATAAGTAAGTAAGTAAGTAAGTAATTTGTATTTATATAGCGCTTTTCCAGACCAGGGTCACAAAGCGCTTATACAATCAAAACAATATTCAATAAAGTATATACTTTAAAGGTCAAGATAACACTGAGAACAACACAGGAGTTCCAGAAAATCAAGGAGAAGCCTGCACGAATAAAAATGTTTTGAGATGTTTCTGGATCAGATCAGTTATGTAAGGAGGAGCCTGACCATTTTTTCGATTTTCATTTTTGAAACAAACCTGGAAATCCAATTTAATGGTATCTTTATAATAAATCAATAGATTTTCAGAGAAAGGCCTCGAATTTCTAAATTTAAAATTTTAATTCTCACATCTTCAGTCTGCGCAAATTGATTCGTGTAGCAGGAAGTGAAGGTATAGTAAGTAAGTACGTAAGTAAGTAATGTTTTTAGAGCGCTTTTCTAGACCAGTGTCACAAAGCGCTTAAACAATCAAAACAATACTCAAATATATACTTAAAAGATCAAGATAACACTGAGAACAAGACAGGAGTCTCAGAAAATCAGGGGAAAGCCTGCACGAATAAAAATGTCTTGAGACGTGTGAGGTTCATGGCTGGTGATGTAATGACTCTAGTGGAGGCATAATTATAAGAACTTAACATCAACATCCTTCTTGTGTCTAAAAAATAATCACTGTAACCAAAAGAGATTTAATTTTCACCTTCAGTAAAATGATGTTGCTTTATTCTTTAAAAAAAATCAGGGTTGTGTATAAAAATGACAAGAAAAAAAAAAAAGTCTAGATAGCTAGAAATAACTGGGTTTGCATGGTGAGAAAGATTCTTACTAATATATTTGAAACATTGACTGTATAGAGTCAGGCTGTATAAGATATATTTTTGTGAAGTTTATATTGGTGATAACTGAGGAAAATCAACACACAAGCATCACTTTGTATTGGATCAGTAAGATATGATTGACAGTTCTTCAGTGCTTCGATCGCTAGTCTTCAAATATGACATCAGCTGCCTCGACCTTCACTTTCAGACTAAATACTGACACATTAATGTTATACACACACATATACTGTATATCATCCGTGAAATTACGTTTCATCACACATGAAGGTAATGCTGTTCTTGTAAACTTGTTAACAATGAGCTGCAGCAAGTAAACAACCAAGAGTGAGTATAAATACTACATGGAGACGTACATTTGTATTTTGGTCTTTAAGGATTACCATGAGAGAAAACGGCGCAGCTGTTGGCTAGTGCGCATTCGCAAGTGAATACTGTGTAGATTTTAAAAAGTCTCCGGTTTTTAAATTTTGGATCAACATAGATTGCATTATAAAAGTTTTTATGCGATTACAAAAATAAATAATAGGAAACCAAGGGAAAATCCAATTTTTTTTGCCATATTTTAATGAAGAATGTATTATGATTTTTAAAAACCTGCCCTTGCATTTCAAATTAAAAATAGAATGAATGGAAGGTACACAGACCAAAAACCCTCCTCATTCTCTTATGTTCCTCTTCCACAATTTCCCTTCCACTAAAATTGTTTTTGCTACCTGGAAATGAAAAAAAAAGATTTCAATTTTTATAGTATTGATTATTACCGTCTGAAAGGTGTTTTTATAGACCAGTCTGTGACAGTTGGCAAATCAAATCAAATTTTGTTGAAAATACACTAGCTTAGAGATGTTATGATGATCCTCTTTTTTATTCACTTAAGGTGCAATTAATCTGAAAATCCAAATCTTCTGACTTAGTCACATGTTTCAAATGTAGAAGTCTTCCTCTCCAAGATGAAGTAAGTCCATGGAAGTATATCAGGATATTGAATATCCAATAGTTGAATTGAACATTTCAAATATTGTAACGTTGAATTTGATTTTTCAATAAATAAATTCAATTATTTGAATATTTTCAAAATGAAATACATAATTTTTTACATATTAAGTTTGATATTTTGATTTCAATCATTCTGGTCTAGAAAGGCGCTATATAAATATAGATTATTATTATTATTATTAATATTTTTTAAATTCCTAGTCTTTTAAATTCAATATTAAAAAATGTGAAGCCTTTTCAATGTAACACAAAAAAAAAAAATCGAAGCCTTTTAAATTCAACATAAATGTGTGCTACCAGACAAAACCAAACAAGTGAAATGACTCAAATCTTTACTATGTCTCACATTCAATCTGTGGTTTCGGTTGTCAAAGAATTTTAGTAGGAACTATTTTTTACTCTGATGGTCAAATCCATATGTATATGACCCTTTGTTGAAGCCACGCCCCCAACATATGTTTAGCTCACTCAGTGAATTAATTAACAGGCTTGTCTTTTGGAGTCGCAGGTTCGAAACCTGGGGCCCCGTTTGCTAAAAGTGTGTGCGCACATAGTTCTACACGTCAGCTTTCATATGTATCAAGAATGAAAAGAGCATGAAAACATGTTTGAAGGTATCGAATATATTTACTGCTCGGATCCATGTCAGTTGTTCTTCACATTAAGCTTGACAAAAACCAAGCGTTTTTATTAGGCAGGGCTAAAGCACATTTTCTAATATAAATGTCTTTATTAAAAGAAAATTTTGTACAATAAGAAACAAACTGATGAGTACCTTTACTGTGAGTTACATTTAATTCATGTTAAAAGGGTAACTAACGTGATGTGTGGTGATTTAAGATTCTCTTAAATAGATATTAGAGCCCCGCCCACTGAAAACCTTTTTTTTCTGGAGGTAGAATTTTCCACCACACCCACTCTGCTGGGAATGGTGGAGTATCGGGTGTTTGTCACCTTGGGTCATAAATACCAGAAGTCTCCACCTCCAAGGGACTCATTGTAAAAACAAAGCGGCCGTGATTACAGCTGGATTACAGGAGGATTAGATTAGATTAAATAGACTTTATTAATGCCTCTGGTGATCTCCTTCAGGAAATTAGATTTCCAGTACACAGCAGAAGTTACAGAAGGTTTCATAGAAGCAAGAACAAAGAGCAAATAAAAAGAGCAAGTGGAAAGAAATAACAAAGTGCAACTATAAAGAGCATAGATCAAAGCAAATAAAACAGAGACCTTAAAAGCATACAAAGGTTAACATCGACTCCAAGACTTGAAACACGTATGTCAGGATGGTTGGGTTTTCATATTAGTTGCTGTTTAATGTTCATTTCTTTGCAGGCCATACTATTTAATTTTTTTCTATTCTTATATATTTAACCGATTCACAATGCAAAAAAGGTTAGGTCACCACGGCTGACAAGACTAGGTGATACAATCACAGCTGTGAAACAAAGGTCTAATGCCGACCGCTGAGCTAAATCAGGGATCACCAACATGGGACCCACGGGGACCTGGTAGCCAGCAGACACCGAAGGAGTAGCCTATGGGCCGGTCCAAGTAAATAAGACATATTAAGGGTGTGTATTGGCAAGAATATGACGATAGAATACGTAACATGACACAGAAGCAACGATACAACAAGTTGTAGCATGGTCCAAGTACTTGACTTTGGTGTTACTGAATTTACAGACCACATGACTCTTGCCAAAGTCTTAACTTCTTTCATTTGCTTGGAAAGCAAAATATGTCCAAACATTAGCTTTAAAAGCTGCTGGCTTCGACTGTGTCTTCTCATCCTCAGTCATTGCCGGGATCTCAGAGGAATTCATTGATCCTTTAGCTTTACACACTTTATTGAAACCACAGAAGAATAAAAAACATGATCCATGCCAAAAATTTTGAAAATATTTCAATATATCGGTGTATTGATGACTTGCACATCCATATTTTTTACACAATTACCATTAGGTATGTGTCTTTTAAGTTATTTCAGAAGTCAGTTAGGGAACAGATAGTAGTCCTTCAGGTCACACAGTGCATCTGAATTCAACTACAGTTATAAAAGGTTGTTAACCCCTGAGCTAGATGATTTATTGATGCTACTTTTCATGGCAGAAGCTTGTGGGTAGATAAATCTTGTGTGTTTTGATGGCTTGCAATAAACAAAACGTAATTTTTTTTTTTTTTTTAATTAATTGAATAAATGTTTTGAAAAAATCATCCATACAAGACTAAAATTGCAGCTTATTTAGCTTAATAAATGTCAAGGCCTAATGACGCATGTCCTTCTTTTTAAGGGATTTTTCGTCTTTCTTTTGGATTGACGGCCCCTTCCAACATTCACAGAATTTAATGAGGCCCTTGAAGAATTTTAATTGCCCACCCCTGGTATAGTTGAATAGATGGATAAACTTTCGAGGTCTCCTTCTGGAAATTGTTTAGCAATGTAAAGTAAAATATAAGCTTTTGTAAAGTGTGTTTTCTAATTGCTGTTTTATATGGTAAAGAATATTTTACTTTTTCAACAATTTAAATGTCATGTTCTTTCCCAACACGTGAAGTCCTTGCGCTCACCATACTTCTTCTTAACCTCCGGTGAATCAATGTAACCCATAAGACGTCCACACCGAGAATCTTGACCTCCTGTTTATTCCCACTGCTGGTCAAATTGAATTTTCTTCTGCTAGTGTAGTGTTCTGTCTCAATGCAACAGTATGGAACTGAGGATCCTTCAGTCAAGTCGTGCACCAGGTGCAAAGAGGTTGCCATGGCAACAAAAGTGCTTACAAATGTGTTTATTTAAAAATAAATCTTAAAACTGTTTGTGATACCATCAGTGAGCCTCATGACCTCGGAGAAAAATTGACACATGATAGTAATTCACTAAAGGATCTTTGAACTGCCGGTTACGATTTCTTCAGCATCCAGGAGCTCCGTGACAGAAACATTGTCACATCTGTAAGGTCCAAATCCTCCAGCTGAAGCTCAGGTGGACGCAGCAGGAGAAGAGCTTTAATGTCTTCGCCTGTATTCAAGGTTGGTGGGGGGTCTTATCAGGAGTGACGCCTTCCTTTATTACCCCACTGTCTTATGATAAGAATGCTGCTCACGTGGACAAAAGACAGAGCGAATCTGGATGTGAATAAAAGGGAGCAGACAGAAAGAGGCAAGGAAAAAGGGAAGCAATCAAGCCCTAATCATGCGGCTCCCTCTCCTCTCCTTTCACCGGCTCTCCCAGTTTCCTCAGTGATTCCATGAGCATCTTCACCACCAGAGGAGGAACAATTCACAGCAGCCATGTACCAGGAACTGATTAGAGCTAATTATGAATCCTGATTAAGGCTTTTAATTAGATGAAGCTGCACTTCAACTAGAGAGACCAGCCCTAGATGCTGAAAACTGGAGGGGAATTCAGGGGGGGCGACAGGTCTGATGGGATATTAAAGGAACTCTCAAATATAACATGAAATCCAAGTGTCTTCATGAAATAAATAATGATTCAATTTTATTGACTGCCACTCACACGATATAATAATAAGAATAACATGTTAGAAAAAATCTTTTTTGATTCATTTTTTATTTAAATTAAAGCCAGAGACCATCTTCATATCCATTGAACCCCACAGAGAGCGATATAAAAACGCAAAGTGGTTAAATTTAATAATATGATTTGAACCTTTAGCATTAACTTTAAGTTTAGTTAATTAGTGATTTGTTGATGAGGTTTCATGAAACAGCTGATGAGGTACCATTAGATTTTACTGTCCGCTTTATAATCTTTGGCTCCGGTCTACTAATTCAATAAAACGTTGCATAGTTTTTTAAATTAGAGAGCCACCTAGTGGTCTTTCAAAATAAAGGCACTGTATCGTGATACCTCATCAGCTGTTTAATGAGGCCTCAACAACCTGTAACTACTTATACTTTTTCCTGTGTGCTGCATTATGGGACTTGTAGCTGTGGGCATGTATAATTCATCGGTTGGCTGGATATGGCCCAGTGGCCTTGAATTTGAAATGGTTGCCCTACAGGATATAATGATTCTAAATGGACTGTTACGCTGTTAGGGAAGAGGACACCCTCTATCCTTGTTACCTTGAGTCGCCAAGAGAAACACATCCATAAACATAGTAGAAGGCTTGGCTAATTGCCCAATGTAAAGCATTCAAATGTTCTTTTAATGATACAGAACTGAAGCTGTAAGAAAAGAAAAAAGTCTGCATATTATACTGAAATGCAGTCATTTTTTGGTTGCCCAAGTGTATCAACCCCCTGAGGTTAGTGGAGACTAAAACTTGCTGTTGTCTGCCATCTGAAAACAAGTCAGTTACTCAGCCTAGCCGTAAGCTAATTGCAAATGAAAATTACCCTTATGGTTACTGAGTCAACACAGTCTGTATTGCTTTGCAAATAGTTGACACTTCAAAGGAAGAAGAAGACACTGAAGGCAGTTGTCTTGAATTCACAATTTCAGATTTATTACTTGTCCAAGGTGAGAACAAACATTCAACTCTCTAAAGACAATAAATGAATTGGTAATTATGGAACACATAACCATTCTTAATAATCATTCCAAAAATATTGACATCGTGCAATTAGCAAACCTTATTATTTTATTATATTACCTTTGACCACCTGTTACTTCTACAAAACATACTAAATTAATGTTTCTGCCTCCCAGGAGTATAATGTCAAAATATATAGTTATGTTTGAAGTATGTTCATATATGTGTGTGTAAATAATTACTTTATGTAAGAAGACATTTCTTGAGTCACAGACAATTTTAAAACAATCCTTTATTCACTTCATCTTATTTAAAACTTTTTTTTTCTTCACTCAATCTAATGTTTCCCTTAGATGTTTCCTTACGTTTACCTTTTAAAAAATCAAAGAATTATTGGTTCTTTAATAATTCACTTTTATGATTTTCTGTGAATTAATTGTCTTAAATTCTTAGATAATTATTTTACCCACAATATTTCATTTCTTAGATCTCTCGTCAGAACTCATGAGATACATCAAAATCTTCTTTTTTTTCAGATTAAATTTAACTGTAAAGTTACCAAGAATGCTAACCATCAAACATATGAACAACATGCAAACATTGTACACTCTGAGGATTCCATTTGAACTCATAAGTACATCAATAACCCAATAACAAGTTCAAATAGATAATATTTATGATACATGTTTTAACTACACTTAAGTCATACTGGTCGAAATTCCTCCCATTGTTTGAGAATTGAATCATAGTTAACATTTTAACCGGGAATGTTAAAATTTGAAATACAAGAATTAACTCTTGGTTACCATCGTAGAGTCAACTGTAGTTAGTGATGGGTTGATGAGGCCTGATAAAATATCTTCATTTTGAAAAGTCAGAAGCAAGTTTGAGAATGATATCATGATAGATCCTTAGCTTTACGAGGCCTCATTAATCACTCACTGACTATAGAACTCAGAACTTTATAGTAATTGATAACTGGTATTATAACTATTGTATAAATAACTAATATGTGTTTACTAATCTAAGGTGTGATTTCTTAAATAGCATTTTCTTGTTGATTACTCTGTGATTTATTCAGCAAACACTTGTTTGAAGATTGAATCGTTCAATTTATGTTCATTACTTCATGTAGTTTTATTAAACCGTGAACAAGGAGACGAGCTCTCGCTGAGGGGGCCTTTTAATAAAATAAAGCCTATCAATAGTTAAGTCGGCATATCTCCTCTGAAAAACAGGAGAGACTTTCACTTACCAGGCGCGGATCTCAACATTTTTAATAAACACGAGGATCACAATCTGAACCCGACTGTTCTGGGACCCTCAGATCTTCTGCGCGACCCTCACTTGAGAAACACAGGTTGTTGAGAATAAAGCCAAAGACATCAGAGGATGGTAACAAATGCAGATATTTCTCTTTGACTTGTGCGTCAGTGTTTGCACCGTCGCTCTGATCCTCCTCCGTCTCCTCGGCGCTTCCACAGATCCTCATTACAAACTCTTCTCCTCGTGTCTTTCTGCTCTCCTCATTTTCTTCTACTTTTTCTTTGTTCTGCTTCCAATCCTGGATCCGATCACAAAGCAAGCCCCTGCCTCCCCCACCCTTCCACTCTGTCTACTGTAGAACATTTGGCAGAAAGCTCATCTCTCCTCACATCCCTCGCTCTCACCTCAATTTTCCACTGTTGCATAATTAATTAGCAGAACTGTTCACTATCACTGCAATTACTCTGGAGAATGGAGGGGGGAAGACGGGGATTGGAAAATGGGTCTAAGATTGAGAAGGAAGTAAAAGCGCAGACTCAAAAGGAGGAAAGAAACTGAGAGAGAGTTTATGAATAATCGTGATCAGCACGGTTGGAAATGAAAGTACTAATTATTCATTGACATTTTCCTGATGTCTGAGAGATGGAGGGGCCTCATTTTAAAACATATATCCTTCCTTTCAGTTGGTGACATCACAAGCATGTCTAAACTTGAATTTCATGAATGATTAAGGTAACCTGGGACGAGTGAATCACAAAGCACTAGGGTCAATAGGGGAAGATCAACTGTTTAAGGTGTAGCTTTCGTATAAAGTGAGGCTGAGATGATGCCTGACTTCCACTCTGGGACCTGCGGTCAGACAGAGCCTCACCTCTGAATGCTCAATCTGTCAAAAAATGGGTTGGTACCTGCATTTGGCGCATTCTGGTTGGGGTATCTCTGGATGTCGCCAATATATTGTTTTTTGCCCTGATCTTCCACAGTCTGGCTAGGGTCTTTAACCATTAATGTTTAATGTTTGGCATGTTTAATTTTGCTAATGGGTAATAAAACCGCAGTGAAAAGGCACAGGTTGATGCCACTGAGGCGTTGCGCTCCCCCCATCTTGGCTGATTTTTAATTATTTTTTTAAATTTATATTAACTCTTTTTAATTTTAAAATAATCATCAACATTAATTATTTTGTATATTTGTAGTCTTCAATTGATAAACAATATTTTCATTGATTTGTGTTCGGTAATATTGGTTTGTGTTGTTATTCGTCATATCCAGTATATCTGCTGGTCGCTTTTTGAATATTAATATAATTAATTTAATTTTCATACACGCCGCAAAAGCAAAAAAAGGGGGGAATGCTGGATAAAGCGACCCTGACGATTGTCACAAATCAAATTAAACATTTGCATACACACATCAGGTCAGAAAGCTCAATTGGTTGCGCGCTACAAATCTTTGGAAGTTGGAGTTTGTGAAGTTTGGCATTTCGATTCCAGCTCTTTTACAGCTCTTTTTGTTGGAAGAGGATGTATAAATGACTCAAAACTGGACTTTGAATCAAAAGTGGACGTAACAAAGGTAGACCAACGCCAGGGCTAACACACTTGACAATCTTATATTTACCCATTTAATCATTCATTCATTCATTGAAAACCGCTTTATCCCGGGGTTAGGGTTGCAGGGAGACTGGACCCCAGAGTCATAGGGCGAGAGGCAGGGGACACCCTGAACAGGATGCCAGTCTGTCGCAGGGCAAAAAGACAGACAATCATTCACACATGCACTCATACCTATGGACAATTTCCCAATAAACCTCTGAATGTTTTTGGACTGTGGTAGGAAACCAGAGTAAACCCACGCAACATGGGGAGAACATACAAACTCTACACAGAAAGGTTGTCTAGGCCTCGAATCGAATACATTAATAATATAATGTATTTATTTTTAAACGCATTATGAACCAATCAGGAGCAACAAGAGGCAGGTCTTTATTTTTAATTCCATCACCAACAACAACATTGTACTGTGGTCAAGCTATCAGTTGTTTATCCAGTCGTGAGCCAAACATAAATGTTTCTCGCTAAATTTAATGGTAAATCTGTCATGATGACTGTGATGAATTCATTCATGTTTGATTCCTCCTTCTGCCAAGATATTATCCCTTCCCTACATTCACTACAGTTGCCGGTCAGCTGTGCCCCTGCCTCCTGTGTGAGTTCCCGTTTTCTGTTTCAAGTTTTGGATACTTTTGTTTTTGGACCCTTTTCTTGGACATGTATGGATTTTGAATTTTTGTGGATACGTCCTGGATTTTATGGATTGGATGACTGTGATTAAAACGGTTTGATATAACCCACAACTCTGACTTCTTCCGTATCTAATTCTCTCAATTACGATCCCAAGACAAAATCCCCCCAAGCACTACTTTAGAAGTAAGTAAGTAAGTAGGTAAGTAAAAAAGCAAGTAAACGTTATTTGTAAAGCGCTTTTCTAGAACAGGGTCAATAAGAGCTTTAACAATCAAAAACAATACAAAGCTAAAATGTATACTTAAAAAGGCAAAGACACATAAGACAGACACAGGAGTCCAGAAAATCAGGGGAAAGCCTGCACAAATGAAAGGAGAAAATAAACGTCCTGCTTTCAAATTAAGAATAGAATAGAATAGAATAGAAAACGTTTATTCATCCCCAGAGGGGGAACACACTTTTACAACAGCAGCAGCAGGACAATGAAAATAAAGTCCATGGAAAAAAAGAAATAGTAAAAGAGATAATAAAATAAAATGAAATAAAACGATCTTAAAAATATACAAATTATTTACAGTATTAGAAAATTAGCACTATTAACAGAATACAATAAAGTAAAATAAAAAATAAAATAAAAATAAAAATAAAAATAAAATAAAAATAAAAATAAAAATAAAAATAAAAATAAAAATAAAAATAAAAATAAAATAAAATAAAATAAAATAAAATAAAATAAAATAAAATAAAATAAAATAAAATAAAATAAAATAAAAATAAAAATAAAAATAAAAATAAAAATAAAAATAAAAATAAAAATAAAATAAAATAAAATAAAATAAAATAAAATAAAATAAAATAAAATAAAATAAAACAAAACAAAACAAAATAAAATAAAATAAAATAAAATAAAATAAAATAAAATAAAAATAAAAATAAAAATAAAAATAAAAATAAAAATAAAATAAAATAAAATAAAATAAAGTAAAATAAAAACAAAAAATAAAAACACACGAGAAGAAAAACACACTACGGATTAGCATCAGGATATTTAGAGTAGAGAGTTAAATATCCTGACACCAGTTGGGATGAAGGACCTTCTATAACGCTCCGTCCTACACTAGGGGTGCCTGAGCCTGCCACTGAAGGAGCTGGCCAGCTCCTCAACGGTCAGGTGCAGTGGGTGGAGAGTGTTGTCCCTGATGGAGGATAGTCTGGAGAGTGTCCTCCTCTCTCCCACCTCCTCCACCGAGTCTAGCGAGCGGCCCAGGACAGAGCCGGCCCTCGTGACCAGCCTGTTCAGTCTCTTCCTGTCCCGGTCCGTGCTGCCTGCTCCCCAGCAGACCACAGCGTAGTGGATAGCAGAGGCTACCATGGAGTCATAGAAGGTCCTTAATAGTGGTCTGCACATTCCGAAGGACCTTAGTCTCCCCAGGAGGTGGAGGCGACTTCGGCCCTTCTTGTATGATATGTGTAGACCAGTTCAGTTTATTGTTGAAGTGAACACCCAGGTATTTGAAGCTGTCCACCAGCTCAATGTCCGAGCCCTGGATGCTCACCGGTTGATGTGGTGGGGACTTTTTCCTGAAGTCAATCACGATCTCCCTTGTCTTACCGGTGTTTAAGCAGAGGTAGTTGCTCTCACACCAGTCGACAGACTGGCTGAATCAAGAGCATTGATTCAAGAGCATTGATTCAGCCGTGTCTTCCTTGTCATCCTTTATTATCACATTATTGCTACAACTCATAGATCTCTTCTAGAAAATGCTAACTCAAAAATGTCATAACAATTCAATGTAGACTTTTGGAGAAATTAATAATGAAATAATAAAATAATGAATAATTAAATCCGCCCCCAATCAAATATTACTCTTTGCATCGATGATGACATTGCATGACAAAAAGGTTAAGTGACTGTTTTCATTTCAATAAAAAAAAGATGTATATAGACAAATACAATATAATATTAGAAAATCTTTGTTTTTCTTTTCATGTTTTTGTTGAGCAATGTTTATTAAATTGATAAAAGTATCAGAATTAAAATATTTTAAAAGCAGTGAATACTTCACAAATGCACTAAATGCACGTTTTTTTCTTACCTTTACGTATCTGTAACATGTACCATATGTGCACGTGTGTGGTGTGAAGAATGCTGATGAGATATAAAATAAACCAGTAGCCAACCATGAACCTCACCGCACGTCACTGCTTCCACTGTATCCATAGTAAACCCACTGATCGACTACTAGGTTGTATCCAAGAAGTTCCACAACGAGGCAACTGGACTGAGTGGAGTTTTGGGAAGACGTTGCTCCACTTATCATAGTGTCTTCTGGGTCGAGGCAGAGAGTAATTGGGTTTTACATTTTCATTTCCGATATCAAACATTTTACAAAAAATAAAAAAAAGGATATCCAAAGTTACGGTTATTGCACCACAATCTTTCATGGTCCTCCCTGTCCTGCCCAGGTCTGTCTTCTCAGTTTCTTTCAGAATTATTTATTTCAAAGCAAGTTTCTGCTACTTCTTGATACTATGTTGCTTCTTAAACCCAGATCTGCCGCCACTTCTCGGAAAGAAATGTCCTCTGGTGGCCCCCTAGCCAGTTGAGAATTGATATATACACAAACATTAGGATCTCAAAATTGTAAAATACCCGATAATGGATGTGTTTTCAATATACCATTATCATTACGACTACAAAACACACAAGAATACAATTCAGACAGATTTAAATACAGTTAAAAAGTAAACAGAAAGACAGGAGTTATAAGAGTTAAAAGAAGTGCAAAAGTAAAAATGTTGTTTTTAAAGGGAACTACAAAATGTGGAAAATATTAAATAAAACTAATATAAAAAAAAAAA
The DNA here is from genome assembly GCF_982586985.1 of Callionymus lyra. Classification (NCBI taxonomy): domain Eukaryota; kingdom Metazoa; phylum Chordata; class Actinopteri; order Syngnathiformes; family Callionymidae; genus Callionymus; species Callionymus lyra. The sequence goes on along the minus strand of NC_141821.1, from coordinate 38,121,080 downwards.
AACGTGTTACAGTAAAGAAGCCAGTTTTTAAAAAAATGTTTTTAGCTGAGGTTTAAAAACCATCAGTGTGTCAATTTTTTTTTATTCTGGACACTTAACATGTCTATTAAGTTCTTTTAGTGGCTAAGAAAAAGTGCTTCAGTTATTCAAAAAAAAAAAAAGTTATAGTTAAGAAAAAGTTATTCAGACAAGTCCTTGAAGTTGCTAATATCCAATGCAGTCACTCTTCGTCAAGTATTTATTCATTGGTCAGAGGTCAAGATTTAAGTTGATCTATGACTTAATCCAGAGGTTGTGCTAACAAGGGGCTGAAATAGAAAATCTTAAATCTGGAAAAGAGTTCACTTAATGGAAGTGGAAGGATTAAATCACCTCACCTGGAGATTTCTCAGCCGAAGCTTCCAAATAATATGACCAGGGAATGTGAATTTCAGTTGTGTGAACCAAATACGAAGATGATAATGAGACATTTGCGTAATGCTACTTTTCTGAGACAAGAATGAAACTGAATCTGAGGGATACAGTCTCAGCAAGTAATTAATCTCAGTCCAGGACCATATGAAGTCTGATTGATTAAGTTCCCTTGATATTTGAGCGCTCACCTCTGTATTCGTGTTCATCCGGGCCATTACATCTTTTAGTGAAGCATCACATCATGCCAAAGTTGGATGAGAAGTTTACTGGCAAAGACTTGAGCTCCCTGAGCTGCTTGAACTTACTATGAATGTAAAAATGGCACATAGATGAACTAAACCATCTGTTTTAGAAGAAAACAAAAAGGAATTAATAAAAAAAAACCTTTGTGGCAGATTTATGCGTCTGGAAGTGAATGTGCATAGGCGGAAAATGAATCCAAGAAATTGTCATAAATTCATGTTAGCGCAACCATATTTAATCTTGTTTGGACACAAACACACATTCCAACTTGTGATCATCAGTTCTGTAACCATGCCAACAGGGCCGTCGGTGTGTCTTTGCACACACACTTCAATCAGTTTGAACACAAATAATGACAAATAAGTGTGATTATTTTCATCCAGGCTGTTTAATTTGGCTGCGGGACTGTATATGAAACCACAAGTGCTGAGAGAAACTGAAGACAGACGTGGCCTCAAACATGTATACCGCCTTCCCATGATGCCGAGATGATGAAGAGCTCAGCGTAGCAAATGAAGTTGAGGGTTGTTTCTGTTTATTACGCTGAAATAAATCATCGGGACATGGCGACTTTTGTTCATCGGTAATATAGAGTTACTCTTTCTATTCCCTATAGACTATTTTACAAACTTTCTGAAGCAAAATGCAGTTTACACAAATTCCAGTCATAAAATAAAAATGAGTTTGAAACAAGTTCTTTATGACCTCCAAAAATTCTTGTCAACAATCCTAGTTGTGACTTCAATCTTTATCTTAATCAATTTTCACATGCATTTATAAACGCATCTCCGAAACCGAAATTCTTTAGAAGTAGCGCATATGTATTAATTTATTTAGTTTTCAATGTTGGTGTTTTCATTTTAAACAGAGATTGCTAACCTTCCATTTTTTTCCCTGAAGTTTATAGCGACCCTCTGTTTAAACTGGAAGCTCTCACGATCTTCCTGACCGGGTAACATGTTAGTCTCTGCTACAAACAAAAATATTAAATATAGACTTGTTTGATATTTTATATAACAATTTCTCATGTCAAGGCTTCAATGCAAGATAGACGTTACAGACGAGCAGTATGGAGATATTTGGATGTTTATAAATGTGAATCGTTCAATTTATGTTCATTACTTCATTTAGTTTTATTAAACCGTGAACGAGGAGACGAGCTCTCGCTGAGGAGGCCTTTTAATAAAATAAAGCCTATCAATAGTTAAGTCAGGATGGGGCGTCATAGCTCAGATGGTAGAGTGGTTGCCTGCAGTCCAAAAGGTTGCAGGTTCAATCCCAGCTCCAGACAAGCTTGTGTCATTGTGTCCCTGAGCAAGACACTTTACCCTGATTGCTCCTGATGGTAAACTTGGCGCAGGTGTGCAGCCTACTCCCATCAGTATGTGTGAATGGCTGTCAAAAGCACTACCGAATTTCCCCTTGTGGGACTAATAAGGGATTCTAAAAAAAAAAAAAAAAAAAATCATCTCCAGGGCTCCGTACATCATTTTTACTTAAATCAACATTTCGGCACTACTATCACGTTCCCTTTGTATAAAAGCTTTTAAAAATGCCTGGTTTTGGGTCAATATCCAATACATCCATATACAGTATATAAAAAATATAACAATTATGGATACACGGTAATATATATAAAAGTGTACTAATTATATGACTTTCTATTCTTTTAATTGTTTACAATAATTAAGATTCCCTGTAGAACTTCCTTACAGAGGACATGGCAGATAATGACGATATCAAAAGGTAATGTTGCAAAATGTATGAGCGTGCAAATAATCTTGCTCACTGGTTTTATGTGTCATTTTAGTCCTTCATAATCATCTGAATTTCCTTTAATTTATTCGGAAGATATGGACTTTGTACCCCCCGCAAAAATAAATCATTCAACTAACTCAACTAAAGTCCCTGTTTATTTATTAAACTCTTCAGTTTCCTTTTTTCCAAAGCTTTTAGTCACCTCATTTTGTATTTAGCTGCTGCTAAATGATATTCTATTTGAAGCAATATGTTAACATATTGGTTTTAGATGTCTATAGTGCCCCATTAATAAATCCGTGATCAAGATATGGTTCTTCATTCATTCCCACTTTATTTTTTCCTTTTATTATACGCACTTCATTGGTTCCTGCCCCACGATGCAGAACAAATCCCAATAAACCCAAAGTATCAGTTTCACTCTGATTCCGCCACACAGACTCGATCCAGTGACCCTTAAAGCTGAATAAACCATGTGTGTTTATCTCCTGCTGGTGCCAATCAGCTTTGTGTCCACCTCACAGCCTCCCCAGAGATCTGGCCCATATGCCTGGCTGGTCTGCTGGCCCGGTCACACAGGTCAGTACCCTGCCAGCCACTTTGGGACCCCAGCTCGGGTGTGTGTGTGCATGTGTGTTTGTATCCATCTGTTACAACGAGGGTTTGTCGTATGACAGATCACCCCTGACCCTCCCGTCTGTCAGCCTTTTTCCGTGTGTGTGTGTATGTAGGTGTGTGTGTGTGTGTGTGTGTGTGTGTGTGTGTGTGTGTGTGTGTGTGTGTGTGTGTGTGTGTGTGTGTGTGTGTGTGTGTGTGTGTGTGTGTGTGTGTGTGTGTGTGTGTGTGTGTGTGTGTGTGTACGCGCATCTGATTGTACGCGTGTGATCACACATGAATGTAAAAATGTCTGCATCCATCTTTATAAGGAGAGGGCCTGACCCCGGTCCCTAGCCCCACCTCTCGACTATCACCAAATTGTGATCCAGATGGGGTGCCAGGGTCACCTCTGACCCCCCTGCTGTGTGGTGACTGATGGGACGGCCCAGTCTCATCACCCTCCATTGTGACCTGATGGGCACCTGACAGTGACGGGACCTCTCATTAATAAGTGAACCAACCACACACCTGAGCTTCATAACAACTCTGCCAATCTGTGTTATCCTGCTCTGTTGTTCACATTTATCACTCAGCTGGAAACACCTGAGATTCATCAGCGCCGTGTTCATGTGGGAGATATTTGCTTCCCAGCAGGCCTCCACAGAATATATATTAGGAAGTTTTCCGTCTAAGAAAGTTGTCTCGACACAGATCTGAACCCTTCATTCCCATAGACCAGTAATATTGTCAATAAGATTAGTTTGGCCACACAAAAAGCAATGATCGTAGAGAAACACGATCCTTAACTTTTCTGTTATCTCTGGGTCAAGGTGACCCGGCAAATGACCAGCAAGCGCTAGGCAAATTTCAGAGGACTCGTGCAACTGGAACATTATGAACTCTTTCTTCCAGAAAATTTCCAGAAGACCAATGCCAAGCCATAAGTCATGGTTGTTGAAGAACCATGCATCCACATCCTTACAAGATTCATGGAAAATTGCACCTTTAAACAGGCTCTACTTAGAGTCTCACAAAGATGACAGAGATTCTTAGCCTGTTAAAACTCTATTTTATTTTAAAACACTGCTCTTCAAGAGCTAAACAGACATGGTAATGGACTCTCAGCTGGAGGCAACCTAATTCACTAAATCATGAACCCATCAGTCAAGGCTGTTCTGCTCGAGGTGGAAATTCTAATGATAATTTCCTGCCTGCTATCTTTAATCAAACAGTCTTTATCAAGTTACTTTCATGATTGGTAATGATTACTCTTTTCTGTCTGCATCACTGATAAATTGGTTTAATTTTGTTTTAATGAATTTGGTTTTGTTTCCAATCCTTTTATTTGTCAACTTATCCAGTCTATTCACACATTTATGAACTACTTCCTTCATATCGCTGACAATCACATCCATCTACTCATCTCTGATGGTGTCCTTTCCAGTCACACCCTTTGGCAACCCAGTATCTTTATCTCTGTGACTGCAAACTCAGCTGTTTTTGTCAGTCAAAACCAAAATTGGCTACTAAACTAAAGGCCGGGCGCCAAATCGCCCAAAACTTTGGCTGTTAATAGATTTTAAGTTTACCACCCCTGCTCTAAACCACACATCATATATGCTCCACCCTCCCTGCACTCTCCTCTTCACCTAATGTAAGGTAAGGTAAAGTAAAACTTTATTGATTGATAAAATTGAAATTGTTTTTTCCAACAGCCAGCAATTTTCCATAAACAATACAAAAATAAAAATAAAAATAAAATAAGAAGAAGAACATAAAGAGAAAAAGAAAAAGATGACACAATCTAAGTCTAAAGATAAAGACAAAGACCATAGGTCAAAGAAAAACAACAAAGACAAAGGATACAAAGACTAATATAGAACAGAACATCCAGATACTCTCACTCCACTCCTGCCCCCGAACTCAGAATTGTACAATTTAATAGCCTGAGGAATGAATGAGTCCCTGAGTCTATTAGTGTTGCACCTGGGTAGGAGCATTCGTGCACTCATTCTGCTTCTCTGCTCACTGATGACAGTGTTCAGAGGATGACTGTCATCATCCATGATGGACAGTAGTTTGTTCAGTGATTTCCTCTCAGCAACTGTCAGCAGTGAGTCCTAATCTGTCCTAATCTCTGTGGATTACTCCAGATGACTGACTCCAAATGATTAAATTTCAATAAACTATTTCAAATACTATTATCAAAACATCAACTAGATAGAATGCAATGTTCTTAAACAAACCAGAAAAAGCAATAAATAATTCGGATATTGTCTAGTTGGAAATAACTCAATAATAATTGTATTATAAAACCTTTTTTTGTCTTTTTGGAAACTGCACAGATTCACTCATCCTTCATATTTCACTATTACACTCATTATTATATTAATACTTAAAATAACTAAGATTCCTTTTGTGTCTTTGTTTAAAGTGCAGAAACTATGAATTATACAAAAGTGGACGTATGAATATTTTAGAAAGACCTTCTCTGTGCAGAAGGTGTTTTCTCAAACACTCCCATTGACGCTTAGTTGCACTTGTAATTGTAATGTTGCAGCTTGAGGTTTGTGCCGTGGCCATTTTCTTTATTTTTTACTCTTTGATTGATCATTTGTTTATTGATGTGCAAGGATGTTCAGATTTCAGCTCATTTTTACACAACTCTACTTTCTGGAGCCACGACAATAAGACTTGTATTTGGGTGGAATACAACACAAGTATCTATTATAATCTCTGGAGTTTATGTCCAAAAAACCCCAGACACATGTGAAACTTAAATTCACTGCAAACGTTTATACAAAAATATATTCATGAACTTTTGATGGGAGAAAGTCATTCAAGGACTGAGATATGTTTCCTTTGTTTGTTTCTGATTCTCACACACACACAGATTTGGATGGTAAAAACAATCCTCCTGCCTGTGACGATGATTATTTTTACGGTGCAAGCGTCAACAACATTATGGGATGGCAACAGCAAGCAGAAATATTAATGCAGTGGTTTTCTGAGTGATCCCTATCAGAATGTTGCTTGGACTCAAATCCTTTAAATCTTCTCAGGCCACAGGTGACAAATGAAAAAGTCATCCCCCCGAAACACCTGTGTGTATTCTAGAGGTAAGTAAGTAAGTAAGTAAGTAATATATATTTATATAGCGCTTTTCGAGACCAGGGTCACAAAGCGCTTTAACAATCAAAACAATACTCAAAACAGTACATACTTCAAAGATCAAGACAACACCGAGAACAACACAGGAGTTCGAGAAATTCAAGGAAAAGCCTGAACAAATAGAAACGTCTTAAGATGTTTCTTAAAGGAGTCAGTAGACTCCATCAAGCGCAAAGAGAGAGGAAGATTGTTCCAAAGCTTAGGAGCAACAGCCTGAAAAGATTTCTCTCCTCTGGTCCTGAGCCGTGTGCGTGGAACCATAAGTAGATTCTGATCCACAGACCTCAGAGCCCGAGCTGGGGTGTAAGGCTGGATCAGATCAGTGATGTAAGGAGGAGCCTGACCATGAATAGCTCTGAAAGTAAGAACCAGAATTTTAAAGTTGATCCTGAAAGAAACTGGAAGCCAGTGAAGAGTTTTAAGGACCGGAGAAATGTGAGTTCTTCTACTAGAGCGGGTCAGAATTCTCGCTGCAGAGTTCTGAATCAACTGCAGACGAGACAGCTCCTTCTTGTTAAGACATGAAAACAAACTGTTACAATAGTCCAGACGAGAAGAAACAAACGCATGGATTACAAGCTCCAGATCATGTTGTGACAACATTTTCCTAAGTTTAGAGATTTTTCTCAGTTGAAGGAAACAGTTTCTGGTCAGTTTTCTACAGTGTTGAACAAGAGACATGTCTTTATCAAATACAACACCCAGGTTTCTCAGGCTCAGTTTGACAGACTGACCTAAGTCACCCAAGTACTGACTCAACCCTGGAATCGTATCATCAGGAGCAATCACCAGAGTTTCAGTTTTGTCCACATTAAGCTGTAAAGTGTTTTCACTCAGCCATTGTTTGATTTCTAGCAAACAATTGACTAAGCTGTTCAGCCTTTGGGGCTCATTTGGGTCAAAAGAGCAGTAGAGCTGGATGTCATCAGCAAAAATGTGATAAGAAACATCTGGAAATCTCTGAATGATTTTACCAAGGGGAATCAAGTACAGCAAAAACAATAAAGGACCCAGAACAGAACCTTGAGGGACTCCACACAACAGATCTGCCGATTCAGACCTCATTTGATTGGCAGATACACTAAAACTGCGCCCAGAAAGGTAAGATGAGAACCATTCTAACACAGACCCAGACAGTCCCACTTCATCCCTTAGTCTTCTCAGCAGGATCTGGTGATCAACTGTGTCAAAGGCTGACGACAGATCCAAGAGAACCAGAACAGGGAATTTACCAGAGTCAGCCGACATCATGATGTCACTGGACACTTTCAATAAAGCTGTCTCCGTAGAGTGATGTTTACGGAAGCCAGACTGAAACTTCTCATGGATGTCGCTCTGATCCAAGAACAAAGACAGCTGCTCGGACACCACCTTCTCCAAGATCTTGGACAAGAAAGGGAGCTTAGAAATAGGCCTGAAATTACTGAGGTCAGTTGGGTCTAAGCCTGGTTTTTTGAGCAGAGGCTCCACAATGGCATGTTTAAATGCATTGGGAAAAACCCCTGTGGAAAGGGAGAGGTTCACCATATTGGTAACCCAGGGGCCAATTACATCAAATACTTTGATAAAAAGCCTACAAGGAAGGACGTCATCTGAGCAAGAGGAGGGTTTCATCTTGTTCACTAGTGCTGAAATATCACCCAAAGATACAGCAGAGAAGGATGACCAAGAGGAGGAGATGGGCTCAGAGACAGTAGGGGTTCCCAACAAAGGGGGAGAGATTTTCTCTTTGATCAATTTAATTTTGTCAATGAAAAATCTCAACAATGCATTGCTGTCAGCTTCACAGAAGACCGGCGTGATTTGAGGAGCAGGAGACACGAGAGAATTAATCGTGTCAAACAAAACTTTGGGGTTTTTCCTATTTGCTGCTACCAGTTTTCTGATGTAATCAGATCTAGCAGTTTCTACCATCTCATTGTAAGAAGTCAACAGATCCCTGAGGTGAAGTCTGTGCACCTCAAGTTTAGTAGACTTCCAGAGACGCTCAGTCTTTCGACAAAGTCTCCTCAGACTCAGGAGATCTTCATTTGTCCAAGGGCACCGTTTTTTCTGAATTTTCAAGTTCGATTTAACAGGTGCCACTTGATCTAGTATTTCAACACAATGATCAGTAAAACAGTGAATCAAACTGTCCACATCTGGACAGTCATCAAAGGAAAGACGGTCAAACATAGCAGAAAAACTGTCTGCAGTATCGGCTGAGATGACACGCCTCTGAGACCTAACTTTCAAAGGCTTAGGTTCAGGGATGAAGTCCAGGTTGAACAAGACAAGAGAATGATAACTCAGATGGACATCATGTACAGATACATTAGAAATGTTCAGGCCAAGAGTAAAAACTAAGTCTAAAATGTGGCCTTTTTGATGAGTGGGTTCAGAAACATGTTGCTCAAAATTAAAGGCTTCAGTTAAAGTTAAAAGTTCTTTAGCAGAACAAGATGTGACGTCATCAACATGAAGATTAAAGTCTCCAAGAATAAGAACAGATTCCATCTGAATAATGGAAGATAAGAAGTCACTAAAGTCTTTCAAGAACATCGCCGCAGGACCAGGCGGACGGTAGATTGACACACAATAGAAAGGTCTTGTAGAACCAACCAAGATCATCTGAGACTCAAAAGAAGTGAATTCCTGTGTCTGAATCACTTTGCAAGAACAACTCTCCCTAAAAACAGTAGCAAGACCTCCTCCACGACCAGAGAGGCGAGGCTTCCCCAGGACAGCGCTCCCTACTGGACAGAGTTCGTTCAGATGAATAAAATCTTCCTCTCTCTGCCAAGTCTCAGAAAGACATAATAAATCCAAATTAACTCTTGTGAAAAGATCATTAAGAATAAAGGATTTATTAGTAATGGAGCGAACATTAAGAAGTCCCACATTCAGCACCGATGACGTCACTGACGACGCCGCGTCACTGACAGGCGCGCAGAGCGGGATCTTTTGAAGCGAACAGCGGTCACGTGGGTACCAGCTGTCACTGACGTTCAACTCGGTTGTAAAAGTCGAATTAAAGAGAGGAAATGAAAAAATCTTACCACCTTTCGTTGAGGTCTGGACAGACGGCAGCGCTGATGTGTCGTCACACACAGTGAGAGGGATGTCGATCAAACACCGATGACGTTCGATGACGTCAGAGTTGTTCCGAGCGATCGCGACTGCGCGTCTCATCCTGACCTGTACTCCAGCCCGACTCGATCCCTTGTGGAAATCGCCCGGTACTCGAGAGATCAAACGATATTCCACAGAGTCCGAGTCGATGAGAAGCGGAGCCGGAAACACGTTCACCGGACGTTGGTAACGGTCGCGAGTGAAGTCCTCCATCGACTCTCTGATGTTGAAAAGAGCATCACGATCATAGATCCGAGATGCTTGAGACATATCTTAAGTGATATGAGCATAATATCCGGACAAGTAGTCGTTAAAACGACTGTTTTTGGCAATTATTGCAGGAGCTCACGTTTCAAGCAGCCGATCAAAGGCTCACCGGAAGCGGAAGTGAGGTCATTCAGGCTACAATCAAAAATTGTTATTTCATTATTTTACTTAAAAAGAATGATTATAGTTGAGTGATGCTCATTACATTCATTACATTTGTTGAACTCACAACAATGTATAATAATATATTAAGGATAAGATAATAATATTAAGGAAAAGTGACTCATGTGTAATAGATATCATTCATTTTAAAGCTGTCATGACTGGACGTGTCATACGGCAAGAAAACAGTTTCTCGTAACTTTAGCGTTACGATTTTATACATACATGGTATCATGATCAAGACCACTAGATGGCACTGTATGATTGAAAATGATGCAAGGTTTCATTGAATTCGTAGATAAAAGCGAAAGATGATTGAGCGGAGAGTGCCATCTACTGTCCTGTTACACTGTATCATGATACAGATACATTGACACACCATTGCGAGTATCAGCTAGTAATGGAATGATGATGAGGAAGATGTTATTTCAATTAAAATATCCCATGTAAAAATAAATGTAGTGGTATTAACTTCAAACTGACAAAGTTGAGCTTACATGGTTTGAACCTTTTTATGGCCAATATATTCAGTTTCTTGAACACTAGGCTATAAAATACAAGCTAAAAATACAAAACAAATATTTTTAGGCATCTTTTTGCAAAATGATATCTTCAAACAAAAAACAAGTTATTTTAAATATATATGTCTTCTCTTAACAACAAAAACATGTATCCTCGTTTATCTAGTTCTGGTGTTTATTCTTTTTTTATGAGGATAAAAATTGGATATTCATGGTTCTCTCTCTGTATCATGCAAAATGTATCGTCTTACGTTTCAAAATCTTGCGTTCTGAAGTTGGTACTATTGCGTTGTGTTACTGAAGAAATGTATTTTGTAATCTAGTGGTCTTCTCTGCAGCAATAGAAACATAATATATAATATATTCTATGCAGCAATAGAAACATAATATATACAATATGTACGTAACAATACAGATAATGAAACATTTAGAAACACTTTAAATGCGCTTTCCTGTTTAAAAATGATTTTCTGGGAAAGGATGCATAAGCAGGGATGAAAAATAAAGAGAAAAACCTTTCTGCTGCAATAAAGGTCAAACGCTGTCTGAGAATCACTGTCCGTACGCAAATGAAGCCCCTTGGGGGGTGGGTTTGAAAAAGAGGAAAGAGTGAATGGCAACATCCCTCGCTGCTCACATCCTGAAGGTTACCCGGAGGGAGACGACACAGAAGGCGGAGCAAATCCAGCACTGTGTTGGTGACCCCTGCTTTTCAAAATTAATTTACAAAAACAGGCTCATCATGAACTCTTCAGTCCTTATGAACCCCACAATATCCTAATTGCGTACCTGAGTATTATGTTTGAGGTATGAATAAACTTTCTGCAGAGAGTCTACAGAATAAGCCGGTTTTGTTTTGAGAAATCAATTCAGGATTTTCTGTCTAGAGCAGCCTTCAATCGGAGGTGAGAATGATGGAGTTTTTTTTATTCTCATCGAATTCTATGTCCCTTGACCTTCTCTTCAAAACCTCCTTCATATGACCAGGTTGCTCAACTTGTTGGTCTCATTTTAAAGTAGAAGACCTCATAAAACAGCTTTTTGAAGGACCACTAGATGTCACTCTCTGCTTCACAATCTTTTGACTCTGATCTACTAATTCAATAAAACCTGGCATCATTTTCAAACAAATAGTGCCATCTATTGGTCTTTTGAAGGAAAAAACTGCATCATGATACCTCATCAGCTGTTTCATGAAGCCTCATCAAATCCATGCTTCGCACCTACAGAGGAATTCAATTATTGTACTCAAAGGGCCACAGTGCTACAAAGTAAAGTATAAATAACATCAGTTTAAAAAAACAAAAACAAAACTATAGTATTTACAGTATAAAATGTTGCCCTATTTATAAAAACATTTAGTTAAAGAAATAAAGAAAATTGATAAATACATATGATAATAATATCCACTTTAAATATCAGAGCTATATTAATGATGTAATTTAATGTGATTATTTTTATTCCTAAACCATATGACATTGTACAAAGATGTAATACCATACTCAATACTTAAAATGGACAGAATATCATCTTTGCAGGCCATAATTGGTCCCCTGGCCAAGTGTTTGAGACCCCTTATTTTCATTCAATGACATGTTGTGATCATTATTTAAGATAATTGAGTAAATCTCAAGAATATAAAGTAGCAGCATCACCACCAGTGTGTTTGCTGGACGAGAACAGGCTGTGAAAGTTGCCATCAAACTGTTAATCCACGTGATAATCTGTGGGAAACAAAGAGGCTCTCGTTTTTTACAGACAAAAGCTTGTTGATGAATTAAAATGCCTTCGAATTAATGAGATCCTCACCAAATGGAGACAAATATCAGTTTTGCTAAATCAGATTGTAACAATCACAAAGTCAAACAGGATTAGGAAAGTGAGACGGAACCCTTGAAGGTGTACGACAAACGTGTTTTTCTGAGTAAGCAATTAACCTTTTTCACATTGTTGTGAGAGCATAATCTCATAATCAAACGTCTGATTGGTGAGAATAGTGTTACCAGGGTGACAATCAGCACCATTGTTGACTGCTCTAACCTTTTTCCTTTTAAATGCTCTTCCTAGTAGCGATGGTGATTTAATTTATTCACCTGTAAAAAAAATGGTGATAAAGTTTCTTTGTTTTGTCTCTATGTCTATATTTTAAACAACACTTCAAATGTATTTAATTTTGAGTCTTTTAGAAAGTGTCAACATTCTCATCCGGCAGCACAAATGGTCATGTTTCTCAGGATCCAAATCAGCTCACTCACAGGTGTCGTCACCTCTGTGGTTCAACATCAGCATTTGTGACTCACTTCAAAATGCATCACCGAATTTAACATCCTCCACTCGTGTGGTTGGTCACTGCATATGTCAAAAAAGTTCTCTCAGGATAGAAAAGATGGTCACAATTCTGATGGTGCTTCTCTAGATTAGACACAAAGTGTCCATCAGCTGCTTTCCGAAACAGATGATTCGTTTTATCTATGTGTTGGAGTTTGGAGAGTTCCACATAACTTGATTTCCTCCTCTGCTACACTGAGACATGCAGAAGTAAACAGTTTTGTTGAGGATGAAATCATGAGATTCCCATGTCCCCCTGGATATGATCATGGATGTTGTTGGAGAGAAGCGCCACGTACACATTTTTTGTGAGCCGACTATGTTGGATTATAAACTCAATCGCAGGATGTTCACAATCATAATGATTTGAACTGAATATGTGTGTGTGTTAATACTTGCCTCTGTCCGAGCGTGTGTGTGTGTGTGTGTGTGTGTGTGTGTGTGTGTGTGTGTGTGTGTGTGTGTGTGTGTGTGTCGACGCAGATGGACCGCAGCAACCAAAGCCGACCTCATTAATATAAATGAACCAAATCTTTTCAATGAAAATTTAATGACAACAATTTGTGACTTGGTCGCCCACATATATCATTGTGCACAATTACTGAAGGGATTTTGTGTGTGTGTGTGTGCGCGTGTGCGTGCGCGTGCGCGTGTGCGTGTGTGAGACGGTGTTTACGCTCCCACATCATAACTCTACTTGTACTGTATGTTTATGAAGTTGGATATATGTTGGTTTTCTTATCTTGGCTTAAATTCTATATTCTAGTATTTTATCTTGTTTTAATCACTGTTGTTTTTACATTTCATTTATTTGAAAAATGTAGCCATGATTTTGAAACAAAGTAATTGAAGGATAAGTTTGTGTGAAAATATAGGACATACTGTCAAACAAAAAAAAACAAATGGTAACTTTTTTGCAGAAAGAAAATATTTTAAAAAAGCGGAAAACCGAGGAACATAAGGTGAGTTTTAGGTTTGACTTAAAGAAAAGTTTTTTGATTTCATGTCAAAAATGGAATAATAAAAAATAAAAAAAACACATTAAGTTTTTAAGTATCATTTTTGTTTTTTTTATATTGACAATGTTCACACTAATTTTGCCTCAAAGATGGTGATCACCGTTTTCCTTCCTCATCATGCTCCAGTTTGTGCTTGTTTCGAATGCAGCAGCTCAAAATGCAGAAAGTATGTGTGTGTGTGCGTGCGTGTGTGCATGTTTGTGTGTGTATGTGTGTAGTTGATGGTTCCTCTGGTGTCAGAACACTCACATCTGCCTGATTCCAACCCCAGAATTTGTGTAAATGAGACAGGAGGAGCAGGAACATCAGCAGCATGTGGTGCGACTGTAACTGCAGAAGAGGGTGAAAAGGGGAGGATTCAGATCCTTGGCAGCTATATTCCCCCCCCGCTGGAAGAAGCTGCCTCCATTAAATCACTAATGATCCCTGCATTGTGGCGTGGCAGCACTAGAGAGAGGGGCACAACCCTCTGAGTGAGGGGGGGCAGGGGTGAAATAATCAGTGGGTGATGCCAGACAACATAGAAGAAATATACAGTCTCAATACGCTCCATGTTTCTCTCTCTTATGACGATCATCTGATCTGTCATGAGACGCCACCCGAGCGTGACATTCATGGACAGAGGCAGGGAGCGGATCAGCAGTCACATCCGGCATGAACAGACAGATTTCCCCCCTCGCGTGCTCCAGAGTCCAGTGTCACGGATCATGGCGGTGTGGGACATACAAGAGGAGGCAGCGCCGTTGCCAAGAATCACGCGCAACGATGAAAAGCCACAATGTTGACTTGAACGAACACATTCTGTGCAGCGGCTATTATAAAAATGTTCTTATTTTCACTGAACCACTCCCTCAGCTTTTTTTTGGTGACTAAATAAAGAAAATCCTTTTAAGCAGGAGTCATTTTTTCTTCATGTCTGACATAAGACTTCAAGACTGGGATCAAATACTTTTTTCGTTTGGAGCACCACAGAGATTGAAAAAAAGTAGTACTAATTCCGAATATCTTTGAATCTTTTTTAGTGGGAGAAAAGAAGGAGGTGTAGGAAACCATAAATGACTTGGTCCATGTGAGGAATGAGTTGGATTTGTCACACTTAAGATGCTGTCATTGATCTTTGAACCTTTGCTAAGCTTTCATGGAGCAGTTTTCATCAAAGTTATTCTTATCTAAATTTGTCTTTTTTAAATGTAAATCAAATTATTGCTCATTTTAAGCAGCTGTAAAACTCCTAACATTCCTGCCTTCATGTTTTCACAGATGTTGGTAAAATGTTCTGGTTGTAAAAAAATGTGAATAGCAGTTGAAAAATTGTTTATTTACAGTTGAAAACTTAAAAATGTTTAAAACATTTAAACATTGCTTGATTACAGTTAAAATAGTTCTAATACAGTTGAAATGTATTAATTACTGATGTGAATGTTTAAATACAGTTGTTGTTACTTGTTGTTATTAATTAGTTAATTTATTTGAAAAGGTTTTGATTACAGTTGGAGATTTTGAATTCAATGTTATATGAGGTAAACAAAATAAATACTTTGTGTGATGTGAAGTGTATAATTGTAAAAAAAACAAAAAGATACACAAACTGCCTCGACTAGTTCTGTTGTACTGCTAATACTTCTACTACTACTGCTACTTCTAGTACTACTGCTACTACTACTACTACTACTACTCTATATCTTTGTTTTTCGTGGCTTTTGAACCGTTGGATTCAAAATGGCTCAACATTCAAAATGATGGTCCTGATGTCATTAGAATAATAGAAAAAAATGTAACATATAAGAGTTTATTGTTGAAAGTTACGGAATAAAGGTCAGAGCGAAGAAAGGCTGCTGACAAGGAAGGTAAAAGGTGGATGAGGATTTCTGGCATTTGAGAGGGACAGAAATCTAGAGTGGAAGAAAAAAAAGTTTCCAGGCACGGCAGACAAAAAAAGAGCAAGAAGACCATGGTGAGGATAAAGAGAACAGCTTGAGCTTTGGCCAAATATCTTTCTCCAATAATCAAAGAGACAATTATGTCTCCTTACTTGGTCTCTGTGTGTCTGCGCTGAGTGGCAGAGAAGCAGTCATTGTGTCGTGGAGAAAGGCCATCGCTGTCCAGAGCAGATTCCGCTAAAGACAAATGGTCCCTTGGATGAAATAAAAGATGGAACAAGAGAGCTGCAGGATATTGAAAAGGCAACAAATGACCAAGTTTCATCTCCGTCCGTCTCGCTCGCTGCGATTCCCAGCCGCTAATGGTTATTTACCCAGTTGGAAAGGGCTTTGCGTTCTCACCGCGGAGATGGACAACAGGACCCGAGGAGCAGAAAAACACCATAAAAAGAGAAGAGAGTGGAGGCAGAAATATATCATTCATGACCGTTTCCCCGGTGACACCCGCTCTCCCTCGCAGCTGAAATGGAGGTGAAGGCAACAGACAGAAGAATTACATGTCAATATTTGCTCGCACCATGTGGATGGAACCAGATACATTACAGCTTTTGTCTGGACTCAGCAGGAGTTTGGCTCTGGAGGGAGCGAGGCAAGGTGTGAGGAGGACCAGCACTGACAAACACGGGCCGTATAACGCTACGAATTTCCCAGAGCAAGGACTTGAGAAGACAAACAGGCAGCTGCTTGTGCATGTTATTGAGGAGAGGAAGGATGATCAGTGCAAGCTCTATTGCCTCTGAGCGGCTGTTCATCCCTCAGCAGGAGAGGAGTCAGTTAAAGTAGGGTAAAACTCTTCTCTGACATGTTCTTTTTTTCACATAAGTGGAAAATTCACAACTTTTAGGTTCTCAGCCGTGTTGGACCTTTCGTTGTCAGAAAAGTAAAGAGGTTTTCTAGGGACCAAGTATTTTGTAATATTCACAAATACTGTAGTGTAGTAACTAGTAATGTTGTTTTCAAGATCACTTATTCACGGTCTGTCTTGCAAGGTGGCCAACTACGATTTTCTGAAAAACTAATGTGAAAACAGAACTCTAGTCTATAATTCCTAAAGCTCCTTAGTGCAGATCCTAGTTTCAGGACTACCAACTAGTTGTGTTTTTCCCATGCCAGAATGTCCAAACACAAACTATCAAAATGACGCTCTGACCTCTTCCCCCATAACCTCAGTTTCACGATATTTCCCTCCTTTTTGCTCCAGCAGGTTTAGAACAGCGCAGCAAGGGTCCTGATGAGGGTGCATAAGTATGAGCACATCACTACTATCCTCCGCACTCTTCACTTTGTGTGGCTACCCATCTCTGTCCGCATTGAGTACAAGGTCCTCCTACACACCCACCACTGTCTGAATGGTGATGCCCCACTTACCTCATTGGCCTCCTTAAACCACACACCATTGCCAGGACCCGGTCAGACCAACAGTACCATCTCCTCGCGCCCAGGACACTGCTAAAGACGATCGGGGACAGAGCTTTTGAAGCTGATGTTCCCCGTCTGTGGAATGCCCTTCCTGACCACCTTAGGGCTCCGCAGATGGTGGAGTTCTTTTAAAAAAGGACTTAATACATTCCTTTTTAAAAAAGTGTACACCTAACTTAATATTGATCATTTTAATATTGTAATGGTTTGTGTCTTGTCTTGATGTCTCTATCCTGCTTTTAAACTGCAGAACTAGATTTGTTGATCAAATGTAAAGTGCAATACGAATAACATTATTTATTATTAGTATTATTATTACAACAATTATTACATTGCAAGCACAGCCTAAAGAGAAAATTATCACGAAATGTGTATATATAAAATAAATGCAAAGTTTTTTCCAGCATACCAAAATAATACACAGGTTTACCATGACTCTTAAACTTAAACTTGTCTGTATAGGCAAGCTTTTAAAATGTTTCTATGATGCAGTGTCTTTTTTTATAAGGTAGGCAAAGTAAAGAAATGTGTATGCTACATAAAGAAAAAGTGAATAACGTGGTAAGTTGTCTGTGTTATGATTGCTATAGCATGGTTGCTGTGAAAATTTGTTTGTACACTGTTTGACAAAGTCACACTCAATAAGTAATCATGTCTCTAGTGTAACACTGCCGAAAACTGCCGAAAACTGAACAGAAAATGTTTCCTTCAACTAAGAAAAATCTCTAAACTTAGGAAAATGAAAATGATGTCACAACACGATTTGGAGCTTGTAATTGATGTGTTTGTGTCTTCTCATATGACTATAGTAACAGTTTGTTTTCGTGTCTAAACAGGAAGGAGCTATCTCGCATGCAGTTAATACAAACTCTGCAGCAAGAATTCTGACCAGCTCTAGTAGAAGAACTCCCATTTCTCCGATCCTTAAAACTCTTCACTGGCTGCCAGTTTATTTCACGATCAATTTTAAAATTGGTTCTTAATTTCAGAGCTTTTTATTGTCAGGCTCCACCTTACACCTTATCACTGATCTGATCCATCCTTACACCGTCTTCCACAGACCTCTTAGGTCTGTGGATCTGATGGTTCCTAGAACACGCTTCCGGACCAGAGGAGAGAAATCCTTTCAGGCTGTTGCTCCTAAGCTTTAGAACGATCTTCCTCTCCCTCTGCGCTTGATGGAGTCTACTGACTCCTTCAAGAAACATCTTTAGACATTCTTTTTTTGCAGGCTTTTCCCTGACTTTCTGGGACTCCTGTGTCCGTCTTATGTGTCTTGAAGTATATATTTTAACTGTGTATTGTTTGTGATCGTTAAACTGCTTTGGGACCCTGGTCTAGAAAGGCTCTCTAGAAATAACCATTACTTACTTACTTACTTACATGTGTAGGAAAGGTCAGGCGGGCTTGTCCAGTGAGCAGGAGTCGATGTTTGCTGTAACTGTTTGCCTGTTGACTCAAAGTAAACATGTTAGGTAGAAATACAATGCAGAAAACGCGGATTTGACGTTGTACTTTATTCTTGATTCCAAAACCTGTTATTTTATTATTACAGAATAGGCAAGTGATGTACCATTCTCAAGTGCTATTATGTTATCTCTGTGTCTATAATTGTTGTTTATCTCACTTTCATCAATTTTCCATTGTTTGGTCGCCATGGAAACATGTACAATGGAAAAGGCTTCTGATACATTTGAAGTGCAGGCTGAAAAGAAAATTGTCCTTCGTTTTAAAGAGTTTTGTTTCTCAGTCCATTTGTTTGCAGTGACAGAACAAATGTACTGTGAACCATTAATGTTGACGTGTCTGTCTGTCTGTCTATCTTTTAATCTATCCATGCTTCTACCCATCCATACATCCCTCCATTCACCAATCCATATTTCCATCCATATATTTATCCTATATACTTCTTTTTACTCTTTTCATTCCTAGTGGCAACGTTTAAACATGGGGATCTCTCACCGTCTGAAACTGCAGGCTGTTTTTTATTCCTGCGGGCTCATTCAATCATTTTCACCCACCATCACCCCACTTTTCTCCGGCTTCTCACCGCAATAAGTTGAGAAGAGGAGTGAGAAGTTGAGCAGCGCTTGGTTCCACGCTCCGCCTGTCCAGATAAACATGTCTCTTATCACGTATTTCCATACATCAAAGGTGTCGCAGAATATCTTTTTAAGATTAATATGTCATTACTACAAAAATACAAACTTACAGTGTGACCAGCTATTATTAACTCTCTTTACAATGAAAAGTGTGAGAAGTAATGATGGCTTGCTATTTCAGCAAAAAATGGGATTGTAGATGGTGATATGTTGATGAGGTTGATGATGAAAAAATGACGCCAGGTTTCATTTAATTAGTAGATCAGAGCCAAATATTATAAAGCAGAGATTTATAGTACATTCTCGACAGATGCCAGGTTGTAGGAGTCAGTTTATCTGAGTGGTGATGCTGACAAGATTGTGAAAGAAAAACACTTTAAACAGCTTAAATAATCACTCTGAATGTTCATTCTAAAAATAAAGAAACTTCCAGATAAGATGGGAGATGGAGCATGCACAGTATGCTGGCGTTCAATTATTCATACTACTTTCTGTTGTCTGCTTTAATAGTCGTTTAGTGACAAAAGTTTCCCGAGAGCCGACGTCAGACAGAAACACAGATGCTCTTGTGTGACGGCATCAGAACACTCCGACCTTGGCATCCTCCAAATATAACTTCATGAATGCAAACAGATGAGCTGATGGAGGAGTGAACTACACGGTTAATATTGAAGTCATAAGATAAGGAGAGGGAACAGGTGCTCTTGGGAAAGTGGGAGTAGACCGGACGTATGTTCTACGCTAACACACAAAGTACAGACGATACAATCAAAGTGGTTTGGATCAGGCTTCCCTTTTATTGGATCACAGTGCATCATCCGTTTATTGTTGGCATTACATTTATGGACCAACTTTGTGGAACAAGCGTCTTGTCTTCAAAAGTCACAGGCTAAGGTTATGTAAATATTTTTCCAAACAAAATATATTTTAGACGGTAGAAATCAATGGAACATAAAATATATGAAACGTTATATAATAACGAATAATATCTCATTTTTATATACATTTTATTTTGCATTTGGCATTTGTTGGCTTGCAGATAAAGGGTTCAATCCACATTTGGATGTGTCCCTTGCTTTGGATTGCCTTGTCTGCTTAATGCATTAATAAATAAATAAATAAAATAATGAATAAAAAACACACAAATTAGGAATTAAAAAGTTTGATAGTAATACTCACTCATGAGGCCACACTTTTCCTTAGATGCACTTTACAGTATAGTGCCAAACTACTTCAGTATAATCATTTGTTTAAAGATACATCTAGTAAACATTTGTAATGTATTACTTTTAATTTAGCAGCAAAGAGCTTATAAAATGGGATTTTAAAAAGGGTCTTTCCATTTTATTTTAAAGTTTACACTTTCGAGACATTTCATCCACAAGTGCAGTGAAGAAGTGAAATGCTAAGAATTTTCTTCACTGCCGCTTATTTCCTGAGTGACTCTTCAGACGTCTGTTCTATTGGAGCAAGATCTTTGAGCGGTAATAATGAGTGAATGAGAGGTTAAGAAGAATGTTCTTTTGTGGGTACGCTCCTCGATATGTTTCCACATTTACCCACTTGTCGGATTTTTAGTTTCTTTGAAGCCTCAGTCTGAACTGTATTTGAACATCATCATCAGTCCATTACAACTTGTGAATGCTTTCATCAAAAAACAATCACAGCATTTGTTTATGGGTTATTCTATTCATGAAAGGACGAAGTGGTGAGTAATCCAGTAATGCAGGACATGTTACTCACCACTTCGTCCTTTCATTCATTCATTCATCCTCCCACTGTCATTGATCAGCAGCTATATGGTACATTAAGTTGCAGACTAATAGTTTAATACATGTGCAAGTTGTCTTTATTCTCCTTCTCAATAGCTACACACACAAACGCAAACACACATATACTTCTGCCGCTAACTACCTTCAATCTTAGCCCGCCTCCCCTTCACCAGTTCTTCTCCAGGTAATGAAAAAAAAGAGTGTGTGTGCATGTGTGTGTGATGCAAAGTAAGTCTGAGTGGAGGGTGGCAAGGCGTTGCCTTGGAAACGTAGAGCAAGGCCCTCGTTAGCCCAGCAGGTGCTAATAGAGATAACAAGAGGGAGTTGAAGGGGGAGAGCAGACCACCAGACCAGCCACCATATTTAAAACCTCCATACATCTCCCACAATGCTTTGCTCCAGAGGCTAGCCGCCTGCTATACTCATTTCTCCAGACGCCTTTCCATGTTCAATTCTTTTCTTCTCTCCTTCATCATCCCATCTGCTTTCTACAACTACTGCCACCCCCGCTCCACACACCACTCATTCCTCTTTTTTTTTTCTATGTCCACATCTTCAATCCATGTTCTAGCCCTTCACCCAGCGGCACATCCATTCTGACACCAAATAAACTATTCCAGCTAGGGAGGGGTTGAAGAACTTGTCATAATCCATGCAGATCAATTAAAACAAGAAAGGATTTACTTCTGCTTGTTAAATCGTATTTCTTTTTTAATGATTTATATATATATATATATATATATATATATATATATATATATATGTTGCAATTGTGGTGGATGCTTGAGCTGAAGTGGCAATCACAAAGAAAAAGCGGTGGCGCTCTGTAATTTCTACTGTCCGCCATGTTCTAGTGGATGACCTCAACACTTCAGGGGATGTGTTTGTTTCAAGGAGTGAAGCTTCTGACAATGATTGCTGCTGTTACATCCAACGCTCTGACTGATGCTGCTGTGCTACGCAGAGCTGCAGAGAGGCAGAAAACTCTTAAAAAGGATCAAAACAAATGTTTCATTTTCTTTAGAATCTTATCTTAATGTCTTTTTATGTTTAACTTGTCCATCGTAATGACGTCGCATCTCTTTATTCATTTCCTCTTAAGTTTAACATTTTCTCCCACAGGTTTGGCTTCTCATTTCCAACATTAGATATTTTTTTAAAGTTGAATCATCATATAAATTCTAATTTAAATTTTTTTAAGTGCTTTAATTAAGACTTGTCTTAACCTGTCTGGCTGCATCGGCTCACGACAAAGATACTGACAAAATTAATATTAATGGCCAAAATGTTGCTAAAATCAGCTAACGTTAATATTAAGTTAGTATATGATCGCTTACATCTGCTGAAACTACGATCATCTTGTGTCTCGGGTTCCATAACATCATCAGTTCCGGACAGTCTACGTAGCCTTAAACTGCTATGCAGGAAAGATCCATCTGCACACAGAGCCTCGGACAGGCCTAGCAGCACATGCCAAGGGAGGAGAAAGCGGAGGCGATGTGACCAGAGACCAATGTGGGGATGCCGAGAATGGCTAACAGCTAAGCTAAAGGCTAACCCGTACACAACGCTGCTTCCATCCATCTTCCTCTCCAACATTCATTCCCTAGACAATAAAGTGGAGCATCTGCAGATGGAATCATTATCAAGAAGAGAGATGTAGAACTACTGCGTTTTTATTCTGTCAGAGAAATGGCTAAACTCCTCCATCCTGGACAATGCTGTTAGCTTCGAGGGGCTTGCTACTTTTCGTGCAGACAGGAGCAGCGCACTCAGCAGTAAATCCAGAGGGGGAGTTTGGTGCATCTACATCAATAGTAACTTGTGTTATTGCTCATCGGACATCGAGCTCTGGACTGTTAACTGCAGACCTTTTTTCCTGCCCAAGGAGTTGACCATAGTTACCAGCAATGCTGTGACATCGATCAGTATGCCATGTCTGTGTCAGAATCAATAAATGCATTCAGGACGCACCACTAGTAACATCATTACCCACACTAACCAAAAATCCAGGATGATTGAGGAACTACACAGAATGCTAATAGCCTGTAACTCAGCCTTCAAGTCTGGTGAGGGAAAGGTGTCAGCAAGAGCCAACTTGAATCGTGCCTTCAGACTAGCAAAAGTCAACCCCCCTTCCGGTGGGTGAAGTTGATGCTGATTTCCTCAACAAACTAAATAACTTATTTGGGAGGTTTGAGGTTTTACATATCACTCCTGTGATAAAAGCTGTTCCCCATCAGGAAGAAAAGGCACTTTGTCTAAACACTGCTGACGTGAAGCATCCTTGGCGGGTGCTCAGAGAATGTGCAGATGGGCTGACTTGTGTTCTAACAGACATTTTTTATTGATTACTATCATCCCACAACGCCTGGTACATAAACTGGGACCTGGCTGCTTGATTTCCTCACTGAACACAATCAGTGCGGGTCGGACAACACACCTCCAGCACCATCACCCTCAGCACAGGCCCAAGGCTGTGTCCTGAGCCACTTGCTGTTCACCGTAATGAATCATGATTGCATCCCCATGTATGCCTCCAAACATATCATTAAGTTCGCAGATAATACGATGGTGGTGGGTCTCATCAGGGATGATAATGACCAGGACTACAGAGAGGAGGTGGAGCAGCTGGTGGACTGGTGCAGAGAAAACAGCCTGATCCTAAACGTAGATAAAACAAAGGAAATCATTGTCGACTTCAGGAAGAACCAGCCTACCCATGCTTCACTTGTCATCAGCAGCATGGCTGTAGAGGTGGTCAGCAACTCCAGTTTCTGGGGATGCAGACCACGGACAACCTCACCTGGTCTGTGAACACCACGTCATTGGTCAAGCGGGCACAGAAGCGCTTGTACTTCGTGGGCAGGATGAAGGGAGCCCGTCTACCCCCGCCCATCCTCATTGCTTTCTATAGGATCACCATAGAGAGTATTCTGCATCAGCTGCATCTCTGTGTGGGGCTGTGGCTGTAGCGCCTCGGACTGGAAAAATGTGAGGAGAGTGGTGAGGACAGCGGAGAGAATTACAAGTACCACTCTTCCCTCCATTCAGGAAATCTCAGTTATCCAAAAATAAATTTTGAGACTCCACACATCCTTATCATTGCCTGTTTTCCCTGCTGGCCTCTGAAAAGAGCACCTTTATCCCGCAGGGAATCAGACTGCTAAACTTTAACAAATCATGAAGTATGTTGGAATTTCACTGCCATGGTATATTGATGTACATTGGTCACATACATTTTTTTTAAACAAAATCACTGTCTCCTCTATTCCAGTTTAACTTGTTTTTATTTATTCCTATTCTGCTTTTATTCTGGTGAATGCTAGGTTGAATTTTAAATTCTCACAAAACATTATTTTTAAACCGCTTCTTGCCACTTGTACCTATTATTAGGTGTACATATGTAGATATGCACTTTGCACATATATTTTTAATGTCTCTACTTTATCTTCTAGCCTTCGTTCTGTATACACCTTTGAATACTAGAATGACAATAAAGGGTGTCTAAGTCAGACATGTGATTTATTAAAAGGGGCAAACCAAAACACGTTTTGCTTGCAAATTTTACACAAATGCAAAGTAGCATTTGTGTCAGTTATCTAATTCATTGTGAATATCCAATGTTCTTGTGTCTCCTGAAAGGGGCTTGTGATTGAAAAAATAATTATTATTATCATTATTCATTGTGGGCTATTTCTTGGGGGAGGTGGGGCACTCTTTAACTTCTAATTAAATTTAACCTGGCATCATTTTCTACCTTAAAATGCCATCTTGTGGTCAAGAATGAAGACACTGTGTCATGAGACCTCATTGGTTGTTTCATGAGGCTTCATCAACCATCAGATAGCCTTTCCCCTAAAAACTAGAAACAAAGAAACAGCAAACAAACCCCATAATAAGAGTTAAAAGAAAAGGTAGAAATTCATTGCAGGAAAGGGTAGTATCCTTAGATGACCAGCATCAAGGCATCCGTGTCACAGGGTGATGGAGTACTAGTGAAGTTCAACAGGGTTATACTAAGAGAGCCTCACACACATGGATTTGGATTTTTCACTGCAGTCTAAAAGAACCTGATCTGAATTGAGACCTTTGGTCTGAAACACCATAACTCTTCCTCTTCATCTCTGTATTCGTTCTGTTTTTTCTTCCAACCTTCAAGTCATGGCCAAGAAAATAATCTATAAACAGAGCTATTTGAGCACTTGCTTCACTTGAGAGATTTCACCTTTTGCTCTAATCCTCCTCTGGTTCTTGTGACCATCCATTGATCTTGAATATCTATAAGACCTGTTAAAGAGGAAGTCTGCTTATGCAGGACTAAAGAATCTGGTAGACCATCATTACAATGAGAACAGAAGGTCAGGCAAGAAAAACTCTTGCCCCAAAGAGTTAGGACAAGTTACCATGAATGATGGATGGGTATTACCTTAGGAAACGTCAAGAAGCCTGTGTTGATAAGTTACAGAAACTAGAAGAAGACGAAACTAGTAATTATTCATAAACCTTTATTATTCATGTTTCAAAGCGCAAAATTAAATTTATTTGGGAGCGAACGGCATGGCTAACCTGAAAAATATAAATAATAATAATAATTTTGCTATTCAACAGAAATTGCCAAATTATTGCCCTGTGATATGATTTGTTGACAAACTTACTTTTCAAAGTATATACTTATCAATCCGTCTCCTAACTTCAATCCACTGCTATTTTTTAAATGCCAAAATTGTAATTAATGTTGCGTCGACACAACATTTTTATCTTTACAGGATGTGTTGTGGGTACTCATGAGCACTTTGATGTGGTCCAAATGGAATATCATGCAAATGTTCCCATTGAAACCAGATAGAGGGCATCGATTTAGAGCAGCCATGCACAAGAAACAAGGACCTTGAGACTCTCACACACACTTAGAAACAAACACACATAAATGAGCCAGCGAAGCAAGGGAGCAGCTCAAGGACTGTTTTTTTCTTTTTTGCAAGTTCTCCTTTTTGTCAAGTGAACCAGGTGTGCTGATGACGTGGACTCCGCCTCCAGTCTGTCGCCATGGAGATGTGTGTGAAGGTAATTCCCACAGCTCACATACCTGGAATATGAACCATAATATTCCTATAATTCTGATTCCTGCCTTACCAAAGACAACTTCAGAACGGCTGGCTTGTCTCAAGAACCCAAAAAAGGCCACGCCCCAGGCTACTCAGCTTAAAAACAACTGTTGGTACGCGTGTGGGAGTTCAGGCTTGCAGATGCAAAACCTGCACAGGTGTGTCTTAAGGGTTGTGTGTTACCTGCAGATAATTACAAACGCACACCTTGATTGAGACATTATTTGTCACACTTGTCAAATATTTAAAGTCTCCCGCCTATATGAAAGACCCAATTTACTCTAATAACCATGTCTAATAAAACTTTTGAAGAAAATTATTGTTCAATGGAAACATTTGCAATACAACAAACACACGCACACACACACACACACACACACACACACACACAGGTTGTGACAGAGTCACACCTACACAGGGGATCACAATGTAAGCATTGAAAGAGAAAGTATGATATGTACGTGTGTGACCCTGTTAACAAGCCGGAGCTCTCAGACTAAGTGTCTGTTAGTGGGTTCCTCGAAATGCCGGCTCTGAGATTCAGTAACAATGTTTAACAGCAAAGATGAGCATTGCTGCTGAGTGGATAAGTGCTTTCAAATACTCTCCATTGTGTTTTTTCTTTTCACACAATGGAACGTGAGTCTCCGCAGAAGAAAATTATTAATGTAACACACTAGATCTTTATGAAGTGACACACTAAACTTCTAAACATTATAATGCATTATAATGTTTCATGACTATGCAGAGGGATGAATATGAATGACATCATGGTTAGATTTGTTTATTATTGTATAATTATATTGTTATTATTTGAAGATTGTTTGTGTTATGCTTCTCCTTTATTGTGGTTTAATTTGGTTTGGTTACTTCCTGTTTTCTCCCTTCCTCCCACATGAGCCTGACTAATGGCACAGAGCTGGAGCTGATCAGCAATCACCAGCAGCTTAAGAACCCCTGAGTTATCTATCATAACCTCAGGTTCTACGAGTTGGTGCGAAGCCGTTAGAGGGCTGGACGCCGCTCCTGAAGCAGCATTGCTAGGGCCCCGCCGGCCCAGGATCCAAGTCCACTGGAGCCGTGGGCCTTGAGGGGGGCACAGCAGCGCTCAAAACCGTATGAGCTACTGATCCCGCGTCACGTTGAGGAGATAGGCCTTAGCAAAGGTAGACGTGGACGCCCAAGAGGCAGCTGAGCAGATATCCTCTGCTGCCACACCCCGCAAAAGAGCCACTGAGGCTGCCACACCACGGGTGGAATGTGCCCTCAGACCGCTAGGAGCGGATCCACCCGCTGCTTGGTAGGCCCGGATAATGGCCGATCCCACCCAATGAGATAACCTCTGGGAGGAGATCGCCTCTCCGTCGGCATCTACCGTGGCAGACAAAAAGGGCATCAGAGCGCCTAAACACGGCCACCCACCGCAAGTAACAGGCCAACGCCCTCACTGGACACAACAGGTGGAGACGTTCCTGACCCGGGTCCGAGTGGGGCGGCGGATGAAGGCCCGCAGCGTGAAGGTCGTCGCCCGGAACAAAGAACTCAGAATCTTTGAGCGGAACGCTGGGTTAGGACGCAAAGACACCGAAGACTCCTCGACGCCAAAGGAAGACGCTAATGGAGAGGGCACAAGCTCACTCGCTCTCTTTGTGGTTGTTAGTGCCAGAAGGAGCGATACCTTGAAAGACAAGATATCCAGTGGGACTTGGTCAAGAGGCTCGAAGGTCGGGCCTGTGAGAGAGTCCAGTACCAACTGGAGATCCCACTGAGGGCTGGAAGGCCTTGCAGGAGGTCGAAGCCTTCAGGCACCCCGCAAGAAACGTGCCACCAGAGGGTGGGCGCGAGCCGAAGCACCCTCAAACCCGACATGCCTTGTCGCTATGGCTGATGCAAACACTCTCAGTGTCGCCACAGTCCGTCCGTTATCCAGCAAATGTTGCATGAAAGACAGGATAGCGGAGACCAAACAGGAGCTGGGGTCCAAGGACCTGTCTGAACACCAGCAGGAGAAAATCCCCCACTTTGAGGCATAAAGCCTGCGTGTTGACGGGGCCCGGGCGTTCTCCAGCGTGTGGAGAACGCCCGGGTCCAAAGTCCCGCTCAGCTCGTCCCGTGCAGGAGCCACACCTTGAGAGGCCGGCCCAGCACCGGGGGCGCTGACAGAGTCCCCCCTGCCTGACACAGGGCAGTGGGGGCCCAAGGGATGGCCCACAGGGCCCCGACCGCCATGCGCATCAGCTCTGGGAACCAGAGCGCCCCCGGGGAGTCTGGTGCTACTAGTGTTAACCTCAGCCCCTCCCGCCTCGCCCTCCGAACCAAGGGGAGAAGGAGCCGCGGAGGAGGGAAGGCGAACAGTAGACTGGCCACCTCGAATGAGACCAGATCTCGCTCGCCACTGCCTCGGACAGACCCCATTCGTCCCGTCACGCCTCGTCATCACGCCCATGTAGGTGATGGCGGAGCTGCGCCGCCTCCTGTCGGGCCATTCCTCTCCACGGTGCGTCCGTTCCAAGGCGTTTCTCCGCCAAACGTGATGCCATCCATGGCATTTTCTCTGCCAAACGTGACGTCATCCATGGCGTTTCTCCACCAAACGTGACGTCATCCATGGCGCCGGGATTATTTTGACAACGCTCATCGGCGGTCAAACCCCGTCAGCGCATGTCAACACGGAAGTGGAGTAAACACAGCTGATCAAGCCAGTCTCGTGGACATTTGCTTATCTGGAAACAAACACACAGACGGTTGAGTCTGCCCTTCATTCGTGTGGACAGACTCCGTTATTACAGTCTCGGCATGACCCGGACGAAGGGGTTTAAAACCTCCTCCAAACTGTGTTCTGAGAGGAAACTCTCGCCGTCTATGAACGGAGGAGCATGTTAGCTTAGCATTAGCGGCGAAAGTTTCTAATGACGCCTGTGAATACGTCACACTCACAGGCGGAAACACATGCGCACTAACACCTCTCTCAAGTGAACCCGTCGAGTGCGCTGCAGGAGGGCCATGTGGCCTGCAAGAGATACTTACCTGATCGCTGTCGCATACCTCATGGTCGACTCCATGCAGCGAGCCAGTCGTCCTCCTCGTCGACGTCTGTTCATGATCGAGGGACGACTCAGCTCGACTCATCAGGGTCCAACACGTTGGAACGTGAGCTTGTCGAGTGCACCGCACAGGACTGCCATGTTGTTTGTTTTTCTTAAACAACATGGCATTAACCTGTCTTGATCATAATCATGATCTCTGAGGCGGCGTGGGTCGACAAGCCTCGAACGCTTCCCGTCACTGTCAAAAGCCGTGGGAAGCGCTCGGAAGGCCACATAATCATCACGTGTGATTTGGGCCTAGGAAAACAAAGCAGACATGTGTGTCTCCCCTCTTCAGGGAGTCTTCGTGCACACATGGTTCACTTCAATATTCATTCGCCATCATTCCATTCCACTGTCAGGAGCTTTCTCGCTGAGTTGTAAAGGAGGAAGTGCGGCGGGTGCTTCCCGCCTTTATAGGAAGTGGACTGCCCCCTGCTGGGTGGCGAGTTCATTAAGCTTTCTCAGAGACGAGGCGGTGCCTCGGGGTAAACCAATAGCGAAGCCGTTAGAGGGCGGAGCACCAATGACGTAGAACCCTCGGCCTCAAGACCAGTGTAACAGATCAAGAGTTCTACTTCTTTTGGTGCTGCGCCCTCTAACCTCTTCGCTATTGGTCAATCCTCAAGGCCATGCCTCGTCTCTGAGAAAGCTCAATGAACTCGCCACCCAGCTGGGTGCAGCCCACTTCCTATAAGAGGTAGGGAATACCCACCGTACTTCCTACTTTTCAACTCAGCAGAAAGCTCCTGACAGTGAATAGCAAAAAGATCGAGACAGGTTAACGGCAGTGTTGTTTAACAGGGGTCTCCCTCACAAACATAGCTCTCCTGTGGGGTGCACTCGACAAGCTCATGTTCCAACATGATGAGAATAAAAAGGTTGTTGAGCCCTGATGAGTTGAAATGAGTTGTCCCTGGATCATGAACAGACCGCTACGAGGAGGACGACAGGTGTTTTAACAACGCAGCTCCGCTACATGGAGATCGGTCGCGAGGTATGCGTGAGCGATCCAAGTATCTCTTGCAGACAACATGGCCATCCTGCAGTGCACTCGACAGGCTCACTTCTACTGTGTACTGCAGATGAGGTAGCGGAGATCCACAGAAGCGGCCCTCCTCAAGATGATGCGTGCATATGCTCTCCTGGAGGACGCTGCTTGGCTGAAACATCGACATCTGTGGTGAGTTTTGTCTATATGTTGCCTGAGGTGTCAGGAATATGTCCGATGAGTGAGGAGGTGAGCTTGTCGAGTGCACCCCATAGAAGAGCTATGTCGTTTGTGAGGGAGACCCCTGTTAAACAACACTGTCGTTCGCTGCCTGGCCCTCGTCGGTCTTCCTGATGCCGTAGCGGGGGGCGCTGGGGGCTGCTGTTGGGGCGTTGGTGTGTTGCGCCTTCAGGGTGAGACTGTGTTGCATGTTTTGAAGTCTAAGCTGCTAATGGTAAGCTATCATGATCTGCCGCTCAGAGCAGAGAAGGTTTTACTACCACAAACTTAAATTGTTATCTAACACCATAGTCAGTTTTTTCATAGCCAAGTTTGTCCAAACAGATGAGGGACAGAACCCGATCAGTGTCTTTCATTGCCCGTTAAGATACAGATTTCTGTGAGACCTGCTCAATCAGCTGTGGGTTTTGTCAGCTGATGAGGGAAGAAAATGGAAACTCACTATGCTGTTTTCTCCCCTCAAGAGTGTCGAAGTAAGACGGTTTTGGTGTCCCGGTGTTTCTGGGCCGGCGTGCCATGGAACGTTGTGTCATGGCGCCAAGGGTTTCATGCCATCCTAGGATCCTGCAAGGTCGCAGAACTACTCCCTTAATCAGCTGTGTTTTCTTTCACTTCTGTGTTGACATTTGTTCCGATTCAATGGGGTCTGACAGCTGATGAGGTCAGTGAAAACAGAACGGGCATGTCTATCTTGACGGGAGGTGTTCCTTCCCCCACAGCGTTGTCAAGAAAGACCGGCGCCATGGATGGCAGCAGAACGGACGTGGTGAGCTACCTCCCCTGCTGGTCGATTATCTGGAGAGGTGCTTGGTCCACATGTAGATGGGGCCCGGGCACTCTCCTGCGTGTGGATAACATCCAGGTCCAGCTTGTCCCGTGCAACATTTTCTTTTTTTGAGGTCAGAAGGCGCTGTTATGTCCTTCCTGGGGCTCATGGTGGCTGCTCACACAGCGTTGCGGATGGGCTTGCTGCAAAGTAGTGACATCTTGTCTTTTAATGTCTCGCTCCTTCTGGCACTGACATCCATGAAGAGAGCAAGTGAGCATTCCGTCCGAAGCTTGTCAACTCCTCCTTTCGGTCAACGACTCTGAGGCTGCAGGCCTTTCATCCGCCACCTCACTTGGACCTGGGTCAAGAACGCCTTCACCTGTCCTGTGAGCGCTTTGGCCTGTTACTTGCGGTGGGTGACGGTTTTCGGGAGCTCTGATGCCTTGTTTGTCACAGTAGATGTCGGCTGGGTGAGGCAGTGAAGGTACAATTTCGGTCCCCTTTACAATTTTGGTCCCCCCACTTCCGACATGATGACGTCACACGCTGCATATGCGAACCTCTCTTTCAAATATTTTCTATGGGTTAAAGAAATGACAACAGAACGTTTTACATGATACATGATACACACATAAAACGTTTATATTGACAAAAAGACGATCTTTGTCAACTTTTGTCACTTTCCGTTCTTTCATTTCCTGGTCTGACGATAAGTGTGACTTTGACAGCAACGGAAGTGGCCGAGCTACATGTGACAAAGCCGCTGATTGGCTACTTTAATGTTACAATTAAGACCATAAAACCCTCATATATTACAACCGTTTTTGTTAAGAGAACAAATCACAATAACATCATAAAAATTAGAAACTGTGTTAGAAAAACACACTTTTTTTTTGTAGTGCATACATTATACAAATGGAAAACATTAATTAAAGATTAAATTACTTTGTTCAATAGAGTGGACATATATTCATTTAATAAAAGGGGCTGGGACTTCAGAATTCAAAATGTAAACTATTTTTTATCATCAACTATCCTAACTTTAATACCTTTCGTGAACTCGCATGATTTCAATATTTATATTCCTTTATGTTGACTTTTCCGTCAACTTTTTTCAGGCAAATAAGTTTGACAGTGAGCACATTTTTTTTGCAGACATTTATCCTGGTCAACACAGGTTAATAGGAGGACGAGTCCCTTTTCTTAATTTTCACATTTTCTTCTCCTTTTTTTTTTAGCAGGCGAGATGATCAGCACAAATCTTCCTCTTTATTCTGTCTCGTCCACGATGAAGAATGCTGCTGCTGTGGCTCTCAGATGAAGTGAAATTGAGTGAAGAGAGATCCGGGGCTCAGCGAGATCCACTTTTTTGAGCTGGCATTGGCTCCGTCATCGAGTGAAGGGATTTAGCTCTCCAGACACACATTCAATAACATCCTGATCTGCGTCCAACACTATTATGGTCTCCATAAAATGGCTCCTGCTGCCAGCTGAGCTCATAACAGCATAAAGCAGGGAGTGTTAGGGTCACATATTTTCATACTCCCCCTGAACTTGGGCGATGGAAATGTATTTGTTTAAGATTTAATTCTCTGGCCTTTTAGCATGATCAGTGTTTAGGTCTGACCGAGCCGAGAATTCCACAACGACAGGCAGGGAAAGCAAAAGGCGCAGCTGGCAGGATAGCCGGCCCAAAACTGAATATTGAATCTCTCCAAATATGGAAACAGCCATAAAACAATCACACCAACAGCAGGACTCTTTCAGGACACGCGTTTTTGTTTTGTGGGCGTCCAAGTGTGCAGATTGAAATGGCACAATCACACACAAAGCGGCAGTCATTTACAAAAGTATGCAAACACCTAACTTTTTGGACGCCATTTAAACAGTCGAAAAGAACATTGTGCCGATAAAAGACTTACAAACGACTGATGTCAGTGTGTTGTGTATATATATACATGTTTGCTCACCAATTAATCATTCTCGCGCTATGTGCGCATTGTGGCCACTACTCTTATCTTGCCCAAACAAACAAATATACACTCTGGCTGGCATCTGAGTTGGCGTTTGCTCCGGCAGAATGGATCCTTACAGAGAGACAGAATTGTACCTGCAGCCCCTTTTGTGCTTATATATAAGTGTCTATGAGCAATAGAGTCTCCTGTGAGCGTTGCGTAAGTGCACACTTTCTTTGGCACAAAAAGCTGAAGTGACAGCCAGACAACTCCCAGACCCTGCAGACGTCTGTGTGTGTGTGTTCATACTAGTGTTCCCGAGGGTGATTGGACGTTTTGCACGGATGACATCAACTCATGTGTGAGATGCAGCGTGAGCACAGGTGTAGATCCCTCCGAACACACTCGTCTTGCATGATGCATGATATAAATAATATATATTATTTTGTGAATGTGTTCGTGCCCATGTATGTGTGAGTTAAGGTGTGGATTAGATCCGGGAGCCAAAACACTTCTGGGTGGTGAGGTGACAGAGGTTAATTAGGACTGAATACATTACCGCTGCGCACACACACACCTTCACGCATGAACACACACACAAACAGATGACAAACAACAGAACATTGTATCCAATCAAACTTGGACGTTGAGGCTCAGTTGAAGATGAAAAAGGTCGGAAACCTTTTTGTATAATTTAGATGAGTCTCAAGCTCTCAAACTCAGAAGTGTAAAACTCAATCACTCAAGGGGCCGAAATCTTTTAGCACTTCTGGTCACATGCTTTATATTTATAATAATTATTACCCAACTGTAACCGGTAATATCTTATCTCAATACTAATTCCTTTTCACTAAGCCCTGTGTTACTGTTATTGTAAGTGTCTGCATAATTGTTTGCATTAATAGCCTCAGTTTCTTTAGCTTAGCCTTATCAATAGTATTTTTATAGGTAACATAACAACATAAACATTTTCGGACCATAAAACGCATCAGATTATACATTGTAATTTGTTCCACTGCGTGACTGAGAGCCTTGACTGACAGCTGTAGCAGCTTGTAGTATTCATTTGGTGCGACGGAGCCTCATAGACTTATACTAGACTTCAACACGTCTTGAGTGTGAGGATGTGTTGCAGTATACTTAGCCTCACGAAGCCTTGCGGATACTTAGTAATAATACGAAACTTTGTAGAGCAATACTCATGAGCCTTGCAGCGTATAACTACAGAGCCTAATGGAGTAACAATAGGAAACTTTGGAGAGTTATAATACGGAGCGTTATGGAGTAATACTACAGAGCCTTTTGGAGTAATAGTAAAGAGCCTTGTGAAAAAAATACTGATCCAAACGGATTAATACTATATGGCTTTGCGGAGTAATACTATGGTGTCTCGTGAAGAAATAACCAAATGGCCCCAGTCCATGAGTTAGACAATTGTGCCCTAGCTCAAGAACAAAGCAAACTTAAAAACTGACTCAAGCAAGGAGCATGCCTCATCACTACGCATTTTTATTGACTTGAACATCATAAAACCATTTAAAGTAATCAGGTAAAATTTGCAAACTAATAAAAGTCGTTTTAGTGATGTTCTGTTAAGGTTTCAGCTGACCTCGGCAGACGGACTGTCGGCTACCGGCCGGTGCCCTTGTTGTTTTTAATATTGAATCATTAATGGGAAACCATCGTTCAGTCCTTGTCCAGTAATGCCGTATCAGTGCAAGGAGGTCAACACAAATAATAAATTGTTATCAGTGGAGACAGACAGGAACTTACTGTACGTTCGGACGGAAGCTCCCGTGGTGGACACACTATATTGAGGTCATAGCGAGGAAAGAGTGGTGATTGAAGGAGAGTACAGATAGAGGGGGATAGGAGATAGCAGACAGTCAGCGGGGAAATTACCAAGCTGGAGTCGCCGGGAAAA
This sequence comes from Callionymus lyra, assembly GCF_982586985.1. Lineage (NCBI taxonomy): Eukaryota > Metazoa > Chordata > Actinopteri > Syngnathiformes > Callionymidae > Callionymus > Callionymus lyra. The sequence continues at coordinate 38,086,183 of NC_141821.1, read as the reverse complement.
TGTCAACTCAACACGCATCGAGAGGAGGAGGAAAGAAGAGACAGGTGTGGGTGTGCGCTAAGCGTGTGTGTGTGCTTGTGTGTGTGTGAAGCATGTGTGGGCACTTGCAAATATTTAGAGGACTGAGAGTCGACTTCTCGATGTTCTAGGAACAATCATTAAGGGACACGCAGAATCTTATGACTTATGAATTTATGACCTTTATGAAACAGATCTTGAAAATTAAGTCAGATGTAGTCAAAAACTGTCCTGCTTCGAAGTTAATTTGATAAAAGTACAAAGTTAATAATAATTTAGTAACCTGGGTTTGTGGTTGCCTCGAGAAAGGCTTTTGCATAAGAATTCTTACTATTATTGATGTTCTGGTAAGGCGCACACAGAAACAAGCACACTCACACACAAACACAGTCACACACGCTTTTTTTCTGACTCTGGAATGATGTGCGTTCCTATATAGATTATCTAGGCTATTTTAAATATACTTTACTGAAACTAGAACTCATACATTTAATTCATCCTTAATGATTGTTATCCAAAATATTTTGTCAAGCTATTAAAATGTATTAGATTAAATTAAACAAGTCTGGATAGATCAACTTATTCACTGAAGTTAAGTTTAACTTCCACTTCCGTAGCTTCATTATCCCTTTGAGCCAATTTTTGTCAACAGACACCCTGGAAAGGTTGCTGATCTGTTGCTTATCCTGTCCTAAAGTAAAATAATGTAAACCAAAATGTTTTAAATCTGATAATAAACACTCCAGCAGTGTTTATTATTTTTCTCGCTTCTCAGTTTGATACCTCTTGTCTTCACTTTTCTAAGTCTCAAACATCTCATTAGCAGAAGGGGCACATCGTTTCTTAATTAAAATAGAAATTGATCAAAAGCTCAACCGGTTTGGAACATACCTTCAGTATGTTTAAGCAGCATTTGTTTTGCTAACCATTAGGTATTTTTAATGCAAGTAAATACTCGCCTGGAGAAGAAAAAATCCACTTCAGATCTTACACACAGTTCAAAAAGGATTGTGTCCCCCATTGAGGAATAAATGTTGTTATTTTTAAAGATTTGTAACAGCATGTGTGGAAGTGGGCGGATGTTCCATGTGGGACATGTTAGCGTTAAATATTCATGCTTCAGGATTCGTCTTGTTTAACAACTGTAGATATCAAATACATTCAAGTGACACACAAAACGTGCGCACAAACACACACAGAGGAAACCCCCCACCCGCCCACCTCCCTCTCCAGTACCGCCCACCACCACCGCCCTGGAGTAGAAGGAGTTCAAATTTAGAAAACTAGAGGGGGGTCTTTTTCTACGCTTCGACCAGCAGTAGCCCGCAGCTTCACACACACTCTCCTGATCAGCCAACATTTCACTGCTGCTCTCGTCTGGGTTCCACATCAGGGTGGGCAGCTTGGGGGTTCTTTCATAAAGCAGAGACAGAGGCCGAGGGGGATGCTGCCACATCTTTGTTTCTCCATCATTTCTCATCGTCTGGACATCACACAGCAAAGATGAAGTCCTGCCTGGGAAATGGGACCCTCAGTTCAATGTGGCTGAGAATTTCAAAATGTTCTCGCCTTACGTGTAGTTGTTGCCTTAATGTGCTTCTATTTGTTCCTGGTCTTGTTACTGCTGCCTTGAAATGCAAACCTGCATGCGTCTATTATTCTAGAAAATCAGGTGTGAAGCATTAAAGCAGGCAAAAGTTGACATTTCAAATGCATAAAGCAGTCTTTTTCATTACTCGAACTCATAATGCAGACCTTTAATCATCCTAGAATCCAACCAAATATTGTGAGCGGCTAGTGAGTAAATAAACTTTAATGAAGTGACCTCTGACCTTCATCTGTCTGAATATTGAACAGAACCCCATATATCATTTACACAAACCTGATGAATGTTTGGACTCATTTCCTGGCAAATAGTCCGTAGGAAAACGATATGAGTGGGTTCTGGGCGAAGCTAGCGCAGCATCGATACTTTTTTACTGAATATAAGTAAGTAAATTATATTTGTAGAGCACTTTACCAGACTATGGCCACAAACTGTTAAACAATCAAAATAAAACTAAATAAATATATACTTAAAAGGTCAAAATAACTGAGAACAACACAGGAGTCTCAGAAAGTACAATATGAATTATTCTGACATCATCGGGATCAGTCCAGTAAGACGTGTGAGCGAATAATGTGGATTTATTAATGTAAGAGTAGACACACACACCCCAAACAGATTCGATTTCTGACAGTGGTGTTTGCTGACCAGTTCCACCAGGGTCAGAGGTCACCGCAGCAATAGACTCTCACTCACCTGGTGTTTTCAGGTGATACTCAGGAAGGAGTGTGTGCGTCTCTGGGTTTGTGAATGATATAGTGTGTAAATATGTGTGTGTGTGTGTGTGTGTGTGTCTTCTTCTGTTTTGTGTGCTGCTGAAATGAGAGCGAGCCAAGTGACCCAAATCATGGCGGCAACCTTGAAGCGCCCAGTTAGTAGACAAAGGAAATGAAAAGGAGAAAAAGAGTGAGGCGGGGTGAGGAGAAGGAGAAACGTGTCCTTAAACTCATTTTACTTATTTTGTGATCAAGGTGTGGAGCTGTGACTGATTAATCACAGTTGTATGAGTGTGTGTGTGTGTGTGTGTGTGTGTGTGTGTGTGTGGGTCGTTGTGGGTGTGTGTCTGTGTGGGTGGGTTGTTGTGGGGGTGTGAGGGTGTGTGTGTGTGTGGCTGGGTGGTTGTGGGTGTGTGTGGGTGTGTGTGTGTGTGTGTTTAGGTGTGTGCGTGTAGGTGTGTGCGTGTGCGTGTGTGTGTGTGTGTGTGTGTGTGTGTGTGTGTGTGTGTGTGTGTGTGTGTGTGTGTGTGTGTGTGTGTGTGTGTGTGTGTGTGTGTATTCGCTCCAAGCAGCTGCATGTTCAGTGATTACTAATTAGTGGTCATTGTGTGTGAATGCAGATAGTGCCACAGCGGTCTGGACCTCATCAGAACCCGACCACTCTTTTGTTTGGCCACCTCAATTTCAGCTTCAGTTTATTTAAATCGGCACCAAAAAAAAAAAATCTATCGTGTTCAACCCGTGTGTCCTGTGACGCCAATCATCAACCCGCTTCCCGCTTTAGCTTGATTGCGAAACCATTTACTGGAAATGCGACCACAGAATTGTGCAGTTTGCAATGTTATGAATACATTCTACAGTTCAGCTTGTAATACATGTGTGAATATGGAGAAGATCCAAATTAAGAAAAAAAAGAAAAAAAAAGTTATAAACTATTACTACTTATTCTTCTTTTGCACCAGCAAACCCCGTTATTTCTGAATAGTAGGAGGGAATAAGAGTGCCAAGAAATAAAAAGATTAGGTATCATGATGTAGTGTCTTCATTTTGAAATGGCACTAGGTCGCACTCTAAGTTTGAAAATTATGCCAGTTTTTAAGGAATAAGTAGATCAGAGCCTAATGTTATAAAGCAATGCCATGTAGTGGCCTCCAGAATGAAGACACTGTATCAAGATACATAATCAGCTGTTTCTTGAGGCATCATCAACCTAGCAATACCCCTTACAACAGAAAATATATCTAAAAATATTTCGGTTACTACATGAAGTTAACAGAAAAATATATCTATTCAGTCAGCAAGTCAGCCACATTTTGACGTTATTCATACTTGGCCTTTGATTTTATTTGTACATTTCATATAATTAAAATGGCTTTTATATTTTGCTAAATATATGAGAAAATTGTGACAATGAATGCTCAATTTGAGTAAAACTGTCTTAGCACCTGTATGTAAAAAATATTCCAGTAATGTCCTTTATAGCGTCCAGGCTTCTCTTCAGCACCGATGAGCACAACGCACCACACCACAGCGTTAGCAACTAAATGTAAAGTCCATTAATACCTGCTGCCAGCACTTGTCAGCTTCAATTTGGACCGTGATGAGGTTCTTCAAACATTTGTCTCGAGTGTTTGTTTTCGCTTCATTATTTCTACCCTTCTTCTGCCCAAAAAACACACATCCATGTGATGAATCAGAACTGTGTTGGCAGTGATGGATGTGCGTTTGTGTGTGTTTTTGTTGAAATATTCACATTTGTGAGTCTGCGTGTTGATTATTAAGCGTGTATAGAACTGAGACCTTTATTGAAATAACCTTGGGAACCAAAAAAAGCACACAATAGAATGTGTGTTTGCTTGAGTGGGTTTGGATATTGATGCACTGACGAGGGGAAGAAAGTGTTTAAACCAAAGTTGTTTCCCTACCAATGTTTTCGTTAAATGCTGTTGGTGACTGTTTGGTAGAAAGTTACAACAAGCACATCTAACTTTTCTTTGTTTATTATAGTGATTTGTTAACAAGCCCTTCCTTCACTCATGAGTCTGAAGCAGAGAGCTAATCGTGAATCTGAGGTGTAAGGCTGGATCAGATCACTGATGTAAGTGGAGCCTGACCATGCATAGCTCTGAAAGTAAGAACCAGAATTTTAAAGTTGATCTTGAAAGTAACTGGCAGCCAATGCAGTTTTAAGGATTGGGCTAATATGAGTTATCCTACTAGAGCTGGTCAGTATTCTATTATGACTTTGGTCAGTAACTCCTAAACAATACATGTGCCATGAGAAAGTATGAGATTCTGACTGTATTCGTTAACATTATGTGTCGGATGCATTGTTTTCTAAACATGTAAACATATTCTCCACCAATGTTAAGCTGCACTGTGAGGCATTTTTTGGGCAGAACCTGGAAGACCAGGTACCTGGTGGGACAAAATCCCAGATGGCTGGATGAGATTAGAGAATGCTTACGTCTACAATGATGTTTTAATCATTTTATTTCTGTAATTGGTTAACACTGTACGCCTGTAAATACATTAAGTACATAGTAAGTAATTTAAGACTTTTATATAAGTGTTGTGTTTATAAATAACTCACAGACAGGAGTAACGTTCAGTCATCCACTCTTTTCTTATGCTAACCGGATCCACAACAAACACACTTCCGCTGATGACGTCAGGCCACTTTGATTGGAGGTCAAACAAGACCAGCAGGAATCGCTGAGGAACACCATGAAGCTCCCCGCAGATGTCCTACTGGAGGTGAGACCATGGCAACTTTGGCAGAGAGGCTGCAAAGTTGGGGTGCCCTGTGCTTCACTGAAACCTGACTCAGTGACGCAATCCCATTTCTGTCACAACATTGCAGTTCAAACCTGTAATCATATGTAAGCCGTTTTATTCGCTGTGGGAGTTTGCGTCTTTCATAATGGCTGCTGTTTACATTCCTCCGCAAGCCAACATGAATGACTTGCTGCAGAATCTCACAGAGCAAATACTCGGTGTGGAAAGAAAGCACCCTGACTCGTTCTTTATTGTCATGGGAGACTTCAACAGAGTGAGATTAACCCATTAACTGCCAAAGTTTAAGTTTTAAACATGTCATCTGTCCCACCAGAGACAAAAACAAATTAAAGGGGCAAACCATGCTGTCCCAAGAGCAGCTCTAAGAGATTCCGACCACTGCCTGAGTCTACAGACTGGAGCGTGTTCTCTCATGGTGATGACATCGACACCTTCAATGACCATTCCTCGGATTACATAAAGTTCTGTGAGGGCAACGTCACGCCGACCCGCAAGGTGCGGTGCTTTGCCAACACCAAGCCATGGGTGACCCCTCAACTTCAAGTTCTGCTGAACAAGAAGAAGAGGGTGTTTGCTTCAGGGAGCAGAGAGGAGCTTAAGGAGGTCCAGCATGAACTCAAGAAGGCGATCAGGATGGCCAAGGACGAATACAAGGGGAAACTGGAGGAGCAACTGGCGCAGGGCAACACAAGGGATGTGTGGAAAGGCCTGAAGAACATCTCAGGTCATGGCCAGAGTGGAGCCAGAGCCACAGCAGGGGGAGACCAAAGATGGGCCACTGAACTGAACCAGTATTTCAACCGGTTTGATCAGGGCCCCCCTCCCCCCTCCACCTCTGCCCCCACTCTTCACAAAGCTGTTTTTCCCCTGCTTCAGCCCCCTCCCCCCAACTGTTCTCACCTCCAAGCCACCTTTCTCCCCCCCAACACGCCCTACTGCCTCAGCTGCCCAACCCCCCACAGCCACCTCTCTCTGTTACATCTGAACAGGTGAGGAGAGAATTAAGGCGACTGAAGATCAGGAAAGCTGCTGGACCAGATGGACTCAGCCCCAGACTGCTCAGGGACTGTGCTGATCAACTTTGTGAGTTGGTCACACACATCTTCAACCTGAGCCTCAAACTGGAGAAGGTCCCGGTCCAGTGGAAGACCTCCTGTGTGGTTCCGGTTCCCAAGGCAGTACACGCGAAGGAGCCGAGCCACTTCAGACCAGTCGCCCTGACCTCCCATCTGATGAAGACCTTGGAGAGGCTGGTACTCCGCGAGCTACGCACGACGGTGAGCTCTGCGTTGGATCCGCTGCAGTTCGCCTACAGGCCAAAGATGGGGGTGGACGACGCCGTCATCTACCTGCAGCACTGGGCACTCATCTGGAAGCCGCCGGTAGCACTGTGAGAGTCATGTTTTTTGACTTCTCAAGTGCTTTCAACACCATCCAGCCGGCGCTGCTAAGGAAGATGATTGAGGACGCAGGAGTTGGGACACAGCTGGCAGCATGGACGATGGACTACCTCACCAACAGGCCGCAGTATGTGAGGCTGCAGGACTGCAGGTCTGAGGTGACCATCTGCAGCACCGGGGTGCCTCAAGGGACAGTGCTGTCACCTTTCCTTTTTTCCCTCTACACGGCGGACTTTACCTACGACTCCAGCAGCTGTCACCTCCAGAAGTTTTCTGACGACTCGGCCATTGTGGGCTGCGTGTCTGGGGGGGGCGAGCTGGAGTACAGGTCAGTCATCAAGGACTTTGTCGACTGGTGTGAGAGCAACTACCTCTGCTTAAACACCGGTAAGACAAGGGAGATGGTGATTGACTTCAGGAAAAAGTCCCCACCACATCAACCGGTGAGCATCCAGGGTTGGACATTGAGCTGGTGGACAGCTTCAAATACCTGGGGGTTCACCTCAACAATAAACTGAACTGGTCCACACACATCAACGCCGTGTACAAGAAGGGCCGAAGTCGCCTCCACCTCCTGGGGAGACTGAGGTCCTTCGGAGTGTGCAGACCACTTTTAAGGACCTTTTATGACTCTGTGGTAGCCTCTGCTATCCACTACGCTGTGGTCTGCTGGGGAGCAGGCAGCACGGACCGGGACAGGAAGAGACTGAACAGGCTGGTCACGAGGGCCGGCTCTGTCCTGGGCCGCTCGCTGGACTCGGTGGAGGAGGTGGGAGAGAAGAGGACACTCTCCAGACTATCCTCCATCAGGGACAACGCTCTTCACCCACTGCACCTGACCGTGGAGGAGCTGGCCAGCTCAGTAACATGCAGTAACATGGCGCCCCCCGTGGCCGACGTGTTTGCTCGCTCCGCTCTCAGATACCGGCTTTTTATTGTTTTTTGGTGTGTTTTCTTTTTTTCTTTTTCTTCAAAATGCCATGCACTGGTAACTTCCAGCAGGCAGGCACTTCTGGACATTGGTAGCTTACATAACCACCAGGATTTAACTCCTTATATTCCACCGGAGCTACCGGAGCTTGTTCGCTCTCGCAGCCGCCGCCACCACCCCCATGCAGGCTCCGAAGCCCCGAGCTACAGTGTGCATGCCGACCCCAGAGAGGTGCTCCGGAGACGGCGACGTAAGCGGGGGAGGAGGTCTGGGCTACACGCTAGGCTAAAAGCTCGCGCTAGCAGACCATCGCTACCCAGCCTCCTACTCGCCAATGTGCGGTCAATGGACAACAAACTGGACGAGCTTCGAGCCAGGATCTCAACTCAACGGGAAACGAGGGAATGCTGTGCTCTCATTTTCACGGAGACCTGGCTTTCAGACAGAATCCCGGACTGTGCCATTCAGCTGACTACCCACTCTGTGTATCGCGGAGACCGGTCTGCAACCTCGGGTAAATCAAAAGGAGGGGGTGTGTGTGTTTACATTAACAACGCGTGGTGTAGAGACATACAGACTGTTTATAAGCACTGTTCACCTGACGTGGAGTTTTTATTACTGAAATGCCGACCCTACTATCTACCGCGGGAGTTTACTGCTGTGTTTTTGTCCGCTGTTTACATCCCCCCACGGGCAAACTCTGACGCTGCACTCGGCACACTCCATGACGTCATCAGCGCGCTGGAGACGGCTCATCCCGACGCTGTCTTCATCACTGCTGGAGACTTTAACCAGTGCAACTTACGGACTGTATTCCCCAAATACCACCAGCATGTGAATATTCCCACCCGTGAAAAGAACACTCTGGACCATGTTTACAGCAACATTCGTGGTGGATACAGGGCTGCACCCCGCCCCCACTTTGGACACTCTGACCACATATCATTGTTTATGTACCCTGCCTACAGACAAAGACTAAAACAATCAAACCCAGCCATAAAAGACATCAAACTCTGGAACCCAGAAACCGAAAACATCCTGCAAGACTGTTTTGCTACGACAGACTGGGATGTTTTTAAAGCTGCAGCCACTCTGGAAGACTCCTCTGTCAGCGTACAGGACTACGCTGAGTATGTGACCGGGTACATCAGCACGTGTGTTGACAACATCGTCCCCACCATACATGTCAGGACATTCCCCAACCAGAAGCCCTGGGTGAACACTCAGGTACGAAGCATGCTGCGTGCTCGCTCCACTGCTTTTAAATCTGGCAACGAAGCTGAGTACAAAACTGCCAAGTACCAACTGAGACATGCCATCACAACAGCAAAGAGACAGTATCGAGAGAAGTTGGACAGCTTCTACTCCACTGCTGACTCTGGGCGGATGTGGAGGGGCTTGCAGCACATCACAGACTACAAGACCAGCACCAGCATCATCAGTTCTACGGACAACCTGCCAGACGACCTCAACGCTTTCTACACACGCTTTGAGGCCACAATCAACAACACCGGAACAAACACACACACCTGGACTGCCGTACCCCCCTCACCACCACCAAAAGTCTCTTCAGGACAGGTACACAAAGTACTGAAGAAAATCAACCCCCACAAGGCAGCAGGACCAGACAACATCCCTGGCCTTGCACTCAAAGCATGTGCCAACGAGCTGGCTGACGTCTTCACCTCCATATTCAACCTCTCCCTAAGCCAGAGCACCGTTCCCACCTGCTTCAAAACTACAACAATCGTCCCCCTCCCTAAGAAGAGCCCACCCACCTGCCTGAATGACTACAGACCAGTAGCGCTCACTCCAATCATCATGAAGTGTTTCGAGAGAGTGGTGCTGGCTCACATTCAGAGCAGCATCCCAGACTCACTGGACCCCCTGCAGTATGCTTATCGACCCAACAGGTCCACCACCGACGCCATCTCAGCTGTCCTCCACCATTCCCTTTCCCACCTGGAAAACAAAGAGTCCTATATCAGGATACTCTTTGTGGACTACAGCTCCGCCTTCAACACAGTGATCCCTTACAAACTGACCCACAAGATGTCCACACTTGGCATCCACCCTACCCTCTTCGACTGGCTCCTTGACTTCCTGACTGGCAGACCCCAGACTGTCAGGATTGGCAAGAGAACATCAACCAGCATCATCACAAACGTTGGCACTCCACAAGGATGTGTCCTCAGCCCCATCCTCTACACCCTGTTCACACATGACTGTGTCGCCTCCCACAAAGACAACACCGTCCTAAAGTTTGCTGACGACACCGCAGTGATAGGATGCATCACCGCGGCGAACGAAGCGGCCTACAGGACAGAGGTGGACAGTCTGGTTTCCTGGTGTGAGGACAACAACCTCACCCTCAACACAGACAAGACAAAGGAGATGATAGTGGACATGAGGAAGGAGAGGAGACCTCACCAACCACTGTTTATCCGGGATCTTGAAGTGGAGCGGGTGAGCAGCTTTAAGTACCTCGGGGTCCACATCACTGAGGACTTAACGTGGGCCACCAACACAACACAGCTGGTCAAGAAGGCACAGCAACGGCTGTACTTTCTGAGGAGGCTGAGGAAGTTTGGCATGTCGACAAAGATCCTCAGAAACTTCTACAGCTGTGTCGTGGAGAGCAGTCTGACCAACTGCATCACTGCGTGGTACGGCAGCTCTACGGCCATGGACCGCAAACGTCTGCAGAGAGTGGTTAAGACAGCGGAGAGGATCACCAGGTCTCCACTGCCCTCTCTGCACAGCATCTACCACCACAGAGTCCACAGGAGAGCTGCCACCATCATCAAGGACAGTTCCCACCCACAACATGGACTGTTTACACTCCTGCCCTCGGGACGCAGGTACAGGAGTGCAAAATGCAGGACCACACGCCTGAGAAACTCTTTCTACCCCACTGCAATAAGAATCATGAACAGCTGAACACTGCACTGTTGTCACTTTAAATCCATCTCATGTACAGTTCCCCTCCCTTTCTTATATTATTATTATTTTTTTTTATTTTTTTTTTTTTTATTGTTATTTCATCTTGACTTTTTTGCTATGTATATTTATATTTATTTTTATTTTTTTGTTACGCCGATATTTGTGGAGGGACGGCAAAGAAAGAATTTCATTGCATAGGGAAACGTGTTTCTCGATGTATATGACAATAAACACTTTGAATCTTGAATCTTCAGTGGCAGGCTCAGGCACCCCCAGTGTAGGACGGAGCGTTATAGAAGGTCCTTCATCCCAACTGGTGTCAGGATATTTAACTCTCTACTTTAAATATCCTGATGCTAATCCGTAGTGTGTTTTTCTTCTCGTGTGTTTTTTATTTTATTTTTTTCCGTTTTTTATTTTCTATTTTATTTTATTTTTATTCTATTTTATTTTGTTAATAGTGTCAATTTCTAATTTTGTAAATAATTTGTATATTTTTAAGATCGTTTTTATTTTATTTTGTATTATCTCTTTTATTATTTCTTTCTCCTTGCACTTTATTTTCTTCCAACTGCGCTGTTGTGAAAGTGTGTTTCCCCTCTGGGGATGAATAAAGCTTTTCTATTCTATTCTATTCTATTCTATATATGCTGGCAAATAAAGCTGCTCATTGAATCTTGACACAGTGATGGGTGTTAGTTTAGCCGGAAACTTTGCAGGCCAGCTCTCCCGGATAATGGTGCATTACTGGGTGAGCACAGGGTCCTGTCTTGATGCTGCCTCCAGCTCCCTGAGAGAGACTGCTGCTTTGAGTGGTGTGTGCAGCATAAGAACAATCTCCGGCTTCGATATTTCGTGGGAAGTTTCCACCTGTGAAGTTGGTGTAGCTCTGGAGAGAAAGTCAGCTAAAACATTTTCCTTCCCAGGGGTGAACTTGTAGGCCTGCACCCGTTGTGGCCAATAGAGCAGTCAGTGCCTGGTGGTCCATCCTTAGGGTGGAATGTCTTCCATAGACATACATGTGCAACCTTTTACAGGGCCTCTCTCTCTCCAACCGAATACTTCTGCTCAGTTGGTTCTAGTGACCGTGATGCAAAAGCCACTGGACAGTTTGTAGAAGCTGGGAGAGCACTGCACCAACATCTATGTTGGAAGTGTCACATGTTACAAATCTCGGACTACACAAGTCAAAATGAGTCAGCACAGGTGGGGAAGTTAGTTGAGACTTGAGCTGGCAGATAGCAGCAATGCTTGCGGGGGTCCAGGACCAAGACACATCATCTTTAAGGAGCGCACGAAACAGGGCTGTGGTCTCTGAGTTCCAGGGCAAGAAGCGTAGGTAAAAGGCTGTCATTCCAAGAAATGATGACAAGAGCAGGGCAGGAGGCCTCAGGAAGGCGCAACACAGCTTCTACGTTAGACTGGAGAGGACTCAGGCCGTCAGTGGTCAGGTGGAAACACACAAACTCGATGGCGGACGCTACAATGATGCATTTCTCTTCGTTGAGTGTGATGTTGTAATGGGCGAGAACATCAAACACCTTGTTAAGACGGTCGTTGGGCAGAGTTTGTTTTGCGCCGTGCACCACAATGTAATCCAGGTAGACCACTACACCCAGGATGCCGGCGAAGAATGTGGCCATGATCTTTTGGAAGCAACTTGGTGCAGAGCTGAGGCCAAAAGGCATGCACGTATAACTAAACACTCTCTTGTGTATCACAACAGAAGTGAGGTTGCGGCTGTCTGGGTGTAAGGGAACCTGCAGATAACCCTGGCAAAGGTCAAGTTTGGAAAAGACCTTGGAGTCGTGGAATTTGGCGAACAGCTCTTTTATTTATCTGGAATCACTGCTTTGTTAACCTGCCTCATTTCAACACAGGGACGCAGGCCTCCAAACTTCTTTTTCACCACCACCAGGGTAGAAATACAGGGAGACGCGTCGACCTGCTCAATAATACCTGCATCAAGCAGCTTCTGCAGTTAAGCTGGGATGTCATTGCGTAGGGCGAGTGGCAGCCAGCGTAGTGGTTGACACTCTGGAAAAGTAGTTTACCTCCATGTCTTTGTGAAGATAAGTGGGGTCGGTGGACTAAAGAGTCGCACTCTGTGCGAGTGGTCTTAAAGTTGTCAAGTTGTAGCCTTGATGCTAACTGTTCAGCAGACTCTAGTTGAAAGGCTAATTCCAGAGCTTTTGAAGGTGGCATGTCATCTGGAGCAACTTATCACAGAGTTTACTGTCAGTTGTGTGTACTGCAAGCTGGTCACATATCATTTCATCTTCCTGAGTTCCAAACTTACAGTTGGCCGGCTAAACCCCGGAGGTAGGTGACGTAGTGGTGAACTGGCTCACCTGACTGTTGTTGGCACTAGTGGAAGAAAATACGTCGGATGATAACACTCTGTGGAGAAGCAGAGTTAACACTATGTGTCCGTGGGTCCGAAAGTGTGGAATATCTGCTGTCCCTTTGTGCCGAGGCTGTGGTTGAGGATTTATTTTTGGTAAATTTTTAAGTAAATATCTTCATACAATCCAGAAAAGATAATTAATAGTAAAAACAAATACAAAAAACACTAGAAAAAGGAAATGTTTTAGTTTTTACCTTAAAGGACGATTAGTAATCTCAAAAAATGTGATGAAATATTTGCATTTATTTATGTATTTTTTGTTTGTTGTTATTTTAGATCTAAGGCAGGTTTAGGTTCAAGGCACATCTTAGCACACCTACGTATCTCTCCACTGCTCCCTTTCTCTCGCTCACCGACACACACTCTCAGCTAACCACCAAATAAATCACATAAAATAAATAACACGAAAACTTTCCCATGAATAATATAAAAGCCGTGGATGATGATTGACAGCAACGCTTCGCAGCTCCGTTATTAGCTTAAAAGGCCACGCTGGCAATTTTGCACATTTGAGTCCATTAAGTGAAAATCACATTTACTTCACATGAACATTCGAACACGGGAAGTTTGGAGGTTTCGGGGACTAATGCAGCCATAAGAGCTCCGGCCTTCGTTATTATTATTATTCCTCCTGGATGGTGCATTTAGAGCAGCCGAGAGGGGAAATTTGGAAAGTGGCTGCCAAATAGAACAAAGCGTCATTTCTTCATTTGGAGGATGAAATGTTGTAATGATTCAGCCACCAGCAGGTTTTACATTTGTGGTTTTAGTGTGAAATTTCATTAATTACGTGTGCAGGAAATGAAATCTGGCTGCTGGAGAAATGGCGGTGACACCCAGTTTCTGACTCAAGTGTTGGAAATTCTTCAGCATTAGAAAAAAATCATCTTCCAATGACTTTCTTATTACTGGGCTTTTAATTATCCAAAATAGTTTCCACGCCAGACTCTTCCCATGATTTCACCCAAGATGCGTTCTTAAGACAAAGTACATTTCACTTTTTGGGATGTAAATGCCCATATTTTAACTTTTGAATAGTGACATGTGGATGAAACAGTTGATGAAGTATCTTGTACAGTGTTTTCATTTTGAAAGGCCACTAGATGAACAATCTTTGACTCTGATCGGCTAATTCAATGAAACCTGGTATAATTTATAAGCTGCTCTATTCAGTGCCCCTCTAGAGGATATTAAAAATAAAGACTCTGTATCATAATACCTCATCAGATGTTTCATGTTTCACACAAAATTCGAATTTGACTCATTTTCCATCCTCAAGTAGACTAAGGGTTTTGATTATTTTAGGAGTTATACATGTCTTTTTCAAGTTTTAGGCAGAAATCTACCGTATGTCCCTATGACAGTCACAAACGATGATTATGATACATGTTAGCTTTTTAGCTTCTGCTACAAACAATGTTAAAAAGAGGGACGTTTTATACGAGCACGGAGCTATTTGGATGTTTTGAAGTGTGTCTTTTTTGGACGAGGAGGACGGAGAAATTGAGCTCTGTTCTTTACCGCTATACGGACATACAGTGTATTTCTGGCTGTAACACTAAAGAGACAAAGATTACTCTTAAAATAACGCCAACCCTTAGTCAACGTGAGAGTAAGTAGAAAATGAGAAAAAAAACATGAGTTTTAAGTTATGAGCTTGCTTTGCTCTGATTGGCTGGAATCTGGACGGGTGTCGACATTGATTGGACAGGAGATGGATAGCGGTCCGACAGACATTATACATGACCCCCCCTAACAAACACACAGCCAGCCCCGCCTCTCAGTTGGACCGACCAGTACATCACTGTGAAGTCAGTGAAGGCAGCATAGATCACTGCTAACGACTCCTCATCAACAACCGCTCTACTCGATCGGAATTAAAAAAAAGACTAAAATGAACTGTTGTTTAACTTTTGTGTTTGTATTTATCTCCTCAGAAACAGTTTCTTTGCCAGTACTGATGTCCATTTGTTTGTATTCAGAAGTAAAACAAATGCTTTTTACCTTCTAGTTTTTGAAATGTAAAACTTTATATTGATTTCTTATGACTGACTTGTGTACTAGGATAGTAGCATGTGTAGAACTGGTGTCAAAATCCTCATTTGGAAAACATCACAACTTTTTAAGTAGTAATTTAATGCTACTGTTTTACTTTACCGCATGTTTTATATTTTGCTGCGACAAACCAAGACTGGGATGTGCTGCTGAAGTCTCATGTTGACGACATCGAGGGTCAGAAACACTGTTTAACGGATTATTTAAATTTCTGCTTAGATGTTGTCGCCCCTGCTAAGACTCTCTGCTGTTACCCTAATAATAAACCGTGGGTAACAAAGGAGGTCAAGGATGTCCTTAACAGGAAGGAGGTGGCTTTCAGGAGCAGGGACAGGGACACCATAAGTCAGCACAGCAGGAGGTGAAGTGATGCTTGAGGTAGGCAAAGGACACCTACAGGAGGTGAGAGGTCTGAGATGGTGTTAAAAACCACTGGACACAAGACCAAGTCCTCTCTGACTGCAGTGGACACGGTGGATGAGGCAAACGGTCTCAACACGTTTTTCAGCAGGTCACCTCACCCTCACTGCTGCCCACTTCAGAACCTGCCCACCTTCCAATGTCTTCCTCAGCTCCACACAACCTCTTCCCAGCATCACCTCACTCCAGGTACACGATGTACTTCAGAGGATTCGTCCAGGGAAGGTTGCTGGTCCTGACATGGTGTCTGCTAGGCTGCTAAACACCTGCAGTGCTGAAGTAGCTGAGCTTCTCCAGCATGTCTTCAACCTCAGTCTACGGCTGGGGAAAGTACCAACCCTGTGGAAGACTTCCTGTATTGTTCCCGGCCCAAAAAAGATTCGGCCGAGCAAGCTGAACGATTACAGACCGGTGGCAATGACTTCACAGCTGATGAAGACACTGGAGCAGCTGGTTCTCAAACATCTCAGTCCACAAGTTCAGCACGCGCAAAACCTCCTTGAATCAGACCTACTCCCACCTGAATAAAGGAAGCGGCTCAGTAAGGATCCTGTTCCTGGACTTTTATAGTGACTTTAACATCATCCAGCTCACTCTGCTGCAGGACAAACTGAAAAAGATGCATGTGGACCCTGGCCTGGTCTCCTTGATCACGGACTATCTTACTGATCGACCACAGTATGTCAGGCTGAAGGACATCACGTCTGACACTGTGGTGTGAAGAACAGGAGCACATTCAACATTAACTCTGATCTGATGTTAAGGGGCTCTTAGTGTATAAACAAATAAATATAATCTAGACAGGACATATGAGATTTCATTTTTTTGGAGGTACTGTATATTGTGGTAATACGAAACAATTTGTTTCCATTTTTTATATTGTGTACATCTTCAAATATGTTCTACACAGTTGCAAAATGTACCAAAGCACGATGCTTCAACAGATCAAACTTAAGTTTAATTACAGCTTTAAATAAGCATTTCCTTCAAATGTGACATAAAGAAAAAATATTTACAGTAATCAGAATCAGAATCCTGTATTTGTCCCGTGAGGGGAAATTCGGTTTAAACAGCAGAGCAATATACAAAAAATAAAAACACCCAGAAATAAAAATAAAATGAAAAAATCTAAATAGAATAGAATAAAATAGAAATCTGTAGAATAAAATAGAAATCTGAATAAAATAGAAATCTGATTTACAAAAATAACAAGAAGAGGTGCTGTTAAATATTATCTGGCAGTGTTCTTGTTGTGGAGTCTGATGGCAGCAGGGAGGAAGGACCTGCGGTACCTCTCCCTCACACACCTGGGATGGAGCATCCTCTCACCGATGGAGCTCCTCAATGCCCTCAGTGTGTGCTGGAGAGGGTGAGATAAGTTCTTCCTCATGGAGGCCAGCTTGCTCTGTATCCTCCTCCCAGACACTTCCTCCACAGGATCCAGGGGGCGCCCTAGGACGTAACCGGCCTTCTTAATAAGGCTGTCCAGTTTAGCCCTATCCTTTGCTGTCATGCTGCTCCCCCAGCATACCACACCGTTGAAGATGGTAGAGGCTACTACTGAGTCATAGAATGACTTCAGGAGTGGCCCCTGGACACCAAACGACCTCAAGTGTTATCCACCCAGTCCAGGCGGTTGTTGAGGTGAACACCCAGGAACTTGTAAGACGTGACAATCTCAATGTCCTGTCCGTGGATGTTCAGTGGTGAGGGGGAGATGGAGGGACACCGCCGGAAATCCACAATCAACTCCTTTGTTTTGCTGGGGTTGATCTGGAGGTGGTTTTCCAGGCACCAGTCAACAAAGTCCTGGACAAGTCCCCGGTACGACCCGCCATCCCCGTCCTTAATGAGGCCGACGATGGCGGAGTCGTCCGAGAACTTTTGCAGGTGACTGGTGGGAGACAGGTGTTGGAAGTCTGCAGTGTACAGTGAAAAGAGGAACGGTGCCAATTTCACTTAACTGGTCAGAGCACGTCTTGAGTACTTTGCCACCGATGCCGTCTGGTCCAGGGGCCTTTGTTGTCCTAGTTCTCCTGAGCTGATTTCTCACCTGGAGAGGTGTGAGGGACAGGCTGGGGTGGGGGGGCATTGTCCCCTGTGGAGTCAGCGGGGGGGCTGAAACAATACAATAACATGAGTGAATGCTGTGACTCTTCATGTCTTTGTACATGTCAGCATCTTATAATGTTTAACCTTTGAGTCACACACAAATCCACCCAGGAGGGTTACAAAGCAGCAACCACGGATTATTTAAACATCTGTTGCTATGAGACGTTTCATGTCCGTGATTGGCTGAGCTTCTGACTGACCAGGAGATTACTTTTGTTCAAGAACCAGAACTTCATGAAAATGTGTTGGTTTTACTTTTAAATTATTCATTATATTTGCTTTATTATTGAATTATTTTATTGGTAAATAGCTAAAATAGTACATTTAATAGAATTGTTCTATATAGAGACAACACAAGGGATACAACCAACACATTTTATTTCAGGCCACAGGGTCACATGAGATAACAAAATAGTTAAAATAACACAAATTAAAACTTGAATAGATGGTTTAAGTATCTTTCAAATAATTAAAAAAAAGGTACAGACACAGGAACTGAGCAAAGTGCGGCCTAGGGGCCAAAGGGGAACCCTTGACCATATTAACATGGGCCTCACGACTGATCACGCTGAAAGGTTACTGACATTTTTTAATTTTTTTAATTTTTAAATTCTTCTTCACTATAGATATCATATTGAGTTATTTATTATTATTTTGTTTGGGTTTTTATTTTACTGAAAAGGTTTTGAAAAAGATAAGGTGGTTTAAAGATCAAGTTAAAATTATTTTTAAGATAAACAACATTTGCTTGATAAGAGTCAAGCATAAATGCGCTTCATTTTACACTTAGTTGTGTTTTTTCTTTCTCTTTCTTTTGCTTTCACTTTGATTTGTTATTATTGGAAAGATAATTATTTAATCTAGATATACCGTAAATTCCGGACTACAGAGCGCACCCGATTAAAAGCCGCATGCTCAAATTTTAGAAAGAAAATCAATTTTGTAATTATACAAGCCGCACCGGATTTTAAGCTGCAGGTTTAAACAGCCAAAAAAATGAACTACCGGTAATTCATGTCCATTTCTTACACTTAAATAAATAAAGCACTGTGTTATTCTTCTTAAGCATTGTTCAGATATTTACAGTCCGAGGAACCAGCGACAAAAGCACGAGGCAGGTGGACAAACTGTCCGTGTCCTTCAACCGGGGAATTATTTCTTCATCACGCCGGCAACACGGATGAGTGTGTTTGCTTTTTTCCATCTGATCGTAACGCAGTGATTGCGCGGATAAACGCGACTTCACGGCGGGCCGTCCTGCGTCTCTGCGCCTCACCTAGGATTCACTTAACGCAGCCTTTTTTCTGGACAATAATGGACTTGAACATTGGACACTGATCGCGGGGATTTGACTGTGGGGTGTCGTGGGTGTTCGTTGTTTTGTTCATGTTTGATTGATCCTCCTTTAAGGAGCGCTTTTTGTTAAATGTTATTAAGTAAATATATTTTGATTAACTTCTATAACGGCTTCATGTGTGGTCAGTGTTGTTATAATTAATGCTGTCACTCTGGAGCGTCACCAAGTCCGCACCAGAGCTCCGCCCCATGAAGAATGTGTGTGTGACGATCTCTCGAGGAGTAATGTGAGAAGGTCCGTTACAAAACGTCAGAGGTACTTCATCCATATTTATGATTTCATCTGGCCCGATGGAATTCTCCGCTATCTTTGTTTGAGTGAATGTGCGGAATGAAGTAAATTTCTCCTCGTAGTCGGGAGGGAGCTGCTGACACAAAGTTACTCATTCATGCTATTGGTCTACTGTTGCTGAGCAAAATGTTTTTCCCACCACGAAAAAAAATGAATAAGCCGCACCGTAGTATAAACCGCAGTGTTTAAAGTGTAGGAAAAAAGTAGCGGCTTGTAGTCCGGAATTTACGGTACATCTAATGTTGTGCTGAGACTGGGGGTCTGTTGCCATGACACTTGTACCCTATTTTCACTCAGGATAAAATCTAATTCTACTTGCCTCAATCTTCACATTTTTAAATTCCTGCCTGGAGGCAAGACGACCGCAATCCTCACACCTCAGAGTCACGACTTGTCCTCTGCTTCAGTCTCATCTTCCAGGACATTGTTGTTGATGAACTATCTGGTCATCATTACTGCTCAGGACCAGCCAGATGGACCAGAAACAGGGTTGAGTCAGACTTGAACACAGCTGATATTTTGTTCACATGTGCGGCGCTTAAATAGTCCCCCGGAGCACAAAAGGGGCGACAAATCTTTGTGAGACCAACAGGTGAATAACAAGCTCTCTCTTCACCGCCACCATCATTCGCCCCTCGACTCCCTCTGTGTTGTCATGGCAACGAGGCAGCCACCCCATCATACTGCCCACATGTTTGTGAGTGAGGGTGCTGCTTCTTCGCTGTCGCTCACTCCATTTTCCTCCTTTGTTCCTTTGAAATAGAGGAGCAAATACAAGGTCCAGAGACGGGGAGCAGGTTGGGGGTTGAGGAGGGAGGTGGGGGGAGAAGGTGAGGAGAGGCGGGCGGGGGGGCAATTATTTGCTGCTCTCCTCTTTTTCTTTTATCCCTACAGCAGTTTGCTTTTGTCTAAGAAGCTGGATGATGTGGTGTGTGTGTGTGTGTGTGTGTGTGTGTGTGTGTGTGTGTGTGTGTGTTTGTGTGTGTGTGTGTGTGTGTGTGTGTGTGTGTGTGTGTGTGTGTGTGTGTGTGTGTGTGTGTGTGTGTGTGTGTGTGTGTGTGTGTGTGTGTGTGTGTGTGTGTGTGGATACTTGTTGACACACAAAAGTGGATAATAAAGACACAGTGGTGATAATGCACCTCACTCACTGATCCACACCGGTGCAACATTATTGAGCGAGCCCATTGAACGAAGACACACATCATCACATACACACACACACACGCAGTGATCACTGTATTTAATCAGTCGGATGATAATACGATGTTCTGCATGAACATGATGTCATCGTTAATATCTGATGAGACATGTCGAGGCCCTTCAGATCCAATATATCAGGAATGTCGTCATTTCTCAGAGTGTGTACTTGTGTGTGTGTGTGTGAGTGGTGCTGCCTATAAGCCCATTAGCCGCAGGTTAAGTGATTTACAGCTTCAGATTTAAGCTCCTCCTGCAATCTCCTCCTCAACACCTCCTGACTAGCTGCTCTGCCTACCTGATCCAGAGATTAAACACACACACAGCTGTCTGTCAGCCGAAATTCCTCATTGAGCTTTTCTTTTAGCGTTGTGTGTTTGTGTGCGTTTTTCACTGTTGCTGCACCTTTAAGTAACTTCTTAGTTAAGTTCTCTTCAGTGACTCATGACCTCAAAACATTGTAGGGGGAAATAAAAATGTGTTTTTATCTCTAACGATGAATCTTCATCTGGTGACAACATAAACCCTCTTGTGATTGTCTTTTTGAGCTTTTTATCTTTTCTGCATTCCAGTTGCAGTTTGTCGAGCCAAACCAAACGGTGATGGAAGAGCAGAGAACAGATTTGTTTTGTTTTTCTTGCAGGAGCAAACCTTCAAGAAGATGGCATCTACGGTGTCTCTAAGTTCCACTGAGAGAGATCTAGTTTCCAGACATGATTATATATAGAAAAACATGTATATGTTAAAAAAATGTTTTAAATATTGTAATGACATGACTTTTTCTACGGATATGTTGAATGTTGTAAATATTTGCACACATATTCCAAATATTTGTTGATTTATCATCCAGATTATTAAAATAGCTGAACACGAAAACAACAAATACAATTATAATCAATGATCCCTTTCAATCACAATCTTAAATAGCGACAGTTTTTTTCATTAAGAATGAAAAAATGTGTTAAATTCCATCTGTCTATCCAAACATTCACAAAAAAAATACTTTTTCGTTTTAGGTTAGGTAAAACACCATAGATCATTGGTGTAAAACCTGTGGCCTGCGGGCCATTTGCAGCCTGATATTTGATGTTATGTAACCCTGCATTTAATGTTTTTATTTAATGTTAATTTATATAGCTTTGATGATATAGATAAGATATGAAATATTTATTTAAAGAATTACATGGAAATTTTAAGGGATTGTTCACCTAAAACTCAAACTTGACTCATTATCTACTCACCCTCAAGTTGACTAAGGGCTGGGATAATTTCCAGTTGCTACTGTGGGGGTTTTGTATGTTAAAATGGAAATACATTTAACTCAACAACTATAAAAAGGAACAGATTAGTCTTAAAGTAATTCCAACCCTTAGTTGCAATGAGGGTGAGTAGTAAATGAGCGTGAACTATCACTTTAATAACTTGAGGAGTGGCCCCAAGGCCAGTTGAGTTTGACGCCCCTGATGTTCACTAGGGGTCACCAGCCTTTTTGCAACTGTGAACTGCTCCAATGACTCTGTCAGGGCTACCATTTGTCTGGTACACACTTCTGAAATAATATGATATATAATTATAGATGATACATTCTATTTCACTAAGGTCATTCCTCATCATAAACCAATTGGCTTGTTGATTATATTTTTCTACAAGGGCATTTGTAAAAAATACAAGTTAAATAAATGGGTAACTGATTTAATGGATGAAGTTTAAAATGCAACTGGCTACTAAAATATGTTATTTTAGATCATGTTATTGTATTATTTGTCATAAATAAAACATCATTGTAGAGCATTTACGTTGCTTCTGAATTGAATGTCAAAAAAATCAAACTTTCCTGAATATTCTAAATATTTCACTGCGTAAACTTCAATAGTTACTTTGATGCTACTTGCACAATCTTGTGTAAAATATATTATATATAAAAAATATAATTTGTCTACCTAAACCAGGAAACTTTTTTGGGGGTCATATTAGATTGACACAAGTGAGGGTCAAATGTAACTTTCTCATTCACTCTCATTCAGCCACATACAAATAAAATATTTCATATATTCAACCAGTTCAACTTAGATTAGAGAAAACATTTTCAATATTTAGGAATAATCATTGATAATTCTACTCATCATGTTTTCATCTTGTCGTTAATATAAACATGGGGATAAACATGGGGAAGATTTGGGTGTGATCAAACAGGAGGCAATGACAATGAGAAAGAACTCCGGCCAATTTGTTATTGAAGTGGGCAGCTGGACTGGAGATGGATGGAAGTGAAAGAAAAATAGAGACAGAGCGAGGGAAAGTAAAAACAAACAGGTAGTCATCCATCCTGCACCTCCATTGTTGCTACGCAGCCCTTAAAGGTCGCCACGCTCTTCATCTGCCAGCATTCATGGCCTGGAAGGAAGGAGTGCAGCTGAGGAGAGAAGAAAGAAAGAAAAAGGTAATTTATCTATCAAGAGGAGGAGGAGAAGAGACTTTAAATTCTTGATCAACTCCACAGCGACTGGTTTCATGGCAACCGGGTACACAATGGCAACAGTCTCCTTGGTAACGGTGGTGGACGAGGGGCAGACAGGTGGACAGATGGAAAAGCTCGATCACGCCTCTACAGGTGTGTGAAGCCATAATGAGAAATATAATGAGATAGAGACCAGAGCCGATTTGCTGCATCACCCTGCGGGAGGAGGTGTTCGTCTGAGGCTTCTGTTTTCCCTTTAGCTTTGTTTAAATCAGTGTCAAACTGAATCAGTCAAGGGGCCAAAATCTTTTATCTCTCCAAGTTGAACAAAGTGTTTATTTACCAAATAAGAAGCAGGAGTCAGATTTTGAGGTTTTCCTTTTATTTGTTGCAGTTCAATTTCTCTAAATTATCTCTGTGTTCATTCTCCTTCATCAAGCAAATGTCTTTCCTTCAACACCAGTTGGACTTTTTTGTTCACATCCATCATCTTGGTGACCTGTGTTCAAGATAAGATAAGGGACGGATCTTATCTTTAACATTGTACATTTAGTTAGGTTCTCTACATTTAACACAAACCTGAACATTACCTTTTATTTTGTTGGACAGGAATCAAAAAATGACTTGGCGGATCATATTGACACATATGGCTTAAATGAAACTCTGATGTGACGCCCGACATGTAAGTAAGTAAGTCATTTTTATTTGTATCGTGCTTTTCTAGACCAGGGTCAAAAAGCGCTTAAACAATCAAAACAATATTCAATAAAGTATATACTTTAAAGGGCAAGATAAAACTGAGAACACAACAGGAGTTCCAGAAAATCAAGGAAAAGCCTGAATAAATAAAAACATCTTAAGATGTTTCTTGAAGGAGTCAGTAGATCCATCAAGCGCAAAGAGAGAGGAGATGGAAAATGTTGGTTACCTTGTTGTGTTATTGTGTTTTAAAGCCGCACTAGGTTAGTAGATCCTGGCATTTAAGCAAGTATTTCACTTACTGTCCAAAAATAACCGGCTTGTCTGTGTGTCGGCTTCTCTGAGAACCATAAAAGTTCAGAGCTCAGTCCATCTAGTGAAGAACGCTGCGCTGACGAGGTCCATCACTGCTCACGTTTATGACAAATCCCCTGGCCAAGGTTCAGCTTTCCACTCTTGTGAAGGCCATCGAGCAGTTTTTGATTGGACATTAGACAATTACGCCTTCTGTTAAACAGCTGACCCACAATTAAATGTCACGTTTAAGAGCTGTTCTTCATTTGAGACGTATTGGAAGATTTAATGTTCAATCAATGCTTCCTTTTATCAATGCAGATTCTCAAGAATGATTCTGTCTGTGTGAGATGATGTCATCGCTTGATGTCGATAAGAAGGTGCTGTGTAAATAATATCATGAAATAATTAACAGATTCATCAAATGTGTTATTTATAAAAATAAAAATAAAAATAATTGTACATAAAGACATATATATATATTTTGATAAACAATTCAATATAAACAGGGTAAAAGGCCACTTCAAAATAATACAATAATAATAATTATAAAATTAATACAAATTGTAAAAAATATTAGTACAAGATAAGTTCTGCTTGTAATGCATGGGAATAAAACTGCCAATGAAACAAGTGAAAAACGAAAAGACTCCATCTTTGTTTGTGTCAAATACAGTAAGGATAGAACTAATAAAAAACCTCAAACATTTCCCAAAATAATAGGAAACCCATCAAAAATTCTCAAAACACTAAAAAACTAAAAGGTTTGGATCAAATATCCAAAACTGATTTTCACATTTGCTGTGGACTTCATCTATTAAGTAAATGTTTTTTTAGCAAATCAAACTAGTTCATACAGTTATGCATTTTTTTTCATTGATATCATTATGGCGAATACACAATTTTATTTATATATCATTGTTTTAAATAAACCAAATACAATAAGGCAAAACTATATTTAAAAAATATATATATTTCACAAATCATATTTCCTTGTTAGCTTGAGGGGAAATCTATTATTTGGTTGAAAATTCACGTCCCTTTCTGATGCAACTGAACAAGCATTTGTCCTTGATGGAATCCCAAGTGGAGTGTGATCACTTTCTCTGAATGGAAAAGACTATTATTGCATCATTCAGTCCGGGTAATATTCTCACTGACCCTGAATGTTCCGTTGTCAGCCATGGGGTGTTGAATTAAATGATCAGAAATATTATCCACTCCCTGCGTGGAAATTTCACTTCTTATACCCACAAGGATTTTTATTCACTGACTTCTAATGAAATGTTTCTCTTTCGGAGATTCTCTTTTCTTTCATCATTTTGGTTTTGGTTTGACATTGTTCAGTTTAAAACAATGCGATTGTGATCCAAACAATATATTTTTTGTTAATTATCTGTTGTTGATAGGAGATTTAATATATCATAATTCTGCCTCAGATGTATAATTCGCCTGTATGGCTTCAAACTGTCGCTGCTCAAACGCCTTATTAGGTTAAGTACTAGAAAAAGAAGATAGAGAAAACAATGTTATAAACCCTGCATTACATTTATCTATCAGTCGTTGCAACTCGGAGACTGAAATATCTTCAGGCGTCATCTCCTGGCAAGGTCACAACCAATTCGCACAGAAGTCGAGCGACTTCACTGAGACCTTGCAGAGACATTTTGCAGTCTCTGTAACATCTCCAGTTGTCGCCTGATCCCCTAGTGAGAGTGCAAGCAAGAATGGAAGTGATTTACCCTTCTCATTATATTCAAGTTCATAATTTTCTTTGAATTTGCATGAAACAGTTTGTGGTTGCCTCAACTAAACTTAACTTGCCCAATCATAATTGAGCATGCTAAAATGGATCCAAAACGTGGGCAACACTATGCCATATTATATATTTAAATTACACTCTAGACCAGGGTCACAAAGCGCTTGAATAATAAAAAGTAACACTCGTTTAAAAACACCAACACATTTCAATTTTGTGACGGATGCAAGTGGACCTTTCCAAAACGATATATGACAGTAGCTGTAAAACAAGCTAAAGGGAAAAGAGTTGAAAGAAAAAGAAAGGTTCACTGTTGTAATTTTAATATGATAAAAGCCCAGGGGATGAGCTTGATCTCAAGAGTGGTGGATGGGCACAGCTGTTGGCGAAAATGCTCAAAGGCTTTAGTTCTTACCTGAGAGGGCCCCAAAAAAGGGGACTCCAGTCAATATCCAATGAATATCCATTCTCTGTCTGGCCCGTCAAGGCATAAACTCCTTTGTATGGTCCTAATGCTTGAAGGGGCTGAAGTGTTACTGCGGATCCCAAATAAGGTGGATCATACAACAACGCTAGTTCATTCCTTTTGGTGGTTTATTTCAGTTTTAATGTTCAGCACTGATTTCTAGAAGCCACTTGTGTGATATCTTAAGTGGCACACGTTAAGGCTTTTTTGGTAGTAATTGAAACGACAAAACCTTTGTCTCGTCTACTGAAGATGAGGGGTGTATTTCACAATCTTTTCCTTTCACTTTCCCCACTGAAATGAAAAAAACACCTTCAACTCCACGTAGTTCTGTTAAATAAAGAAAACAGGCATATTTTAACTCACGAGTAAAGACAAGTCCTAAGCCTTAACCTCTGTGCGCCGACATAAAAATACATTTTTATCATAAAAAAGCAGAATAAAGAGCTCCCAGGAGGCCACTCTTTCAGGGGTTATCTGCTCCCAGGGGTGTACTCTTTGGGCGTCAAAGCACAGTAAAACCTGGTCCTCAGCTTACACAAACACAAGCAGACAAGACGCTGTAAATTGAATTTATGAGTTCATCTTCTGGTTGTAGAAGAGCTGCACATGGCTTGGCAAAGCCTCTTAATATATAAGCACTTCATCTTTTCTATACAAGAAGTCGCATTAAAACCAGACCGTAAAAGTGAATCTCTCGGTGTGATGTCATCACTTGCCATTGCTAAAATACGATGAAACAAAAAAAACATTTTTGGGGGAAATTCGAAGGTTGGTTTGTCCTTGTGGACATCATAGCAAGTAGGAATGAGATTTCCAACGTTGTGTTCGGAGCGAACCTCTTTGTGGGTTCTGTGAGTGTCTGGATGTGATGTGCTGATGAAGCCTCATGAAACAGCTGATGAGGTATTATGAAACAGTGTCTTCATTTTGAAAGGTCACTAGATGGAACTCTAAGTTTGAAAATGATGTCAGTTTATATTGAATTAGTAGAGCCAAATATTACAAAGCAGAGTGTCAAACTAGTGGCGTTTTAAAACAAAGACACTGTATCATGATACCTCATCGTATGTATCCTGAGGCCTCATCATTGGGTGGAGCTGGTTCACAGGATTTTGAGATAAAATGTTTTGCTTTTTTTTGTTGAAATTTATGAAATGAAACATTCTTTGTCTTTTCTAATGGAAATCCCAAAACATGTTTAATAAGGGAAGGGGGGCATCCTGTAGCCGTGAAAGGCTGATCATTGGACCACTAAGCTGGAGCATTTCCAGACTTTATTTCCGCATCAAATGCATCTGTTAGTCTTTAATAAGAAATACGTTGACCTTATTTTTGGAGTGTGTAAGCCCCCACCACCTCTCTGTCTTGTCTGAAGCACGCTTTTGGAAATGGGGCAGAGGCGCACAGATGCAGACACACGCTAAAAATACACAGGAAGTGACTGACGACAGACAAGGCTGACACAGAATAATCCATCTGTACCGTGAGTGTGTGTCTGTGTGTGTGTCTGTCCCACCTGTGTGAAGCTCCTGTGGTGTATTTCTTTGTATCAGTGAACACCTCATCTTGTCACACTCTGAGTGTAATTATTACAAATTCTCCTGTTCTTGCACATGAATGAGACTACACACACACACACACACACTCACCTGGATTTGTGTGTGTGTGCATGTTTCTTGTGTTCCATCCGTCACACCCCAACACTGTGGATTAGCGGACTGTCAGCAACAGCGGAGGAATCAATACTGAAAATAAATAAGTGATTGATTGGCAACAAGTGGTGGGGAGGGAGGTGTGCTTCCTGCCAGCAGAGGGGGGCGATGAGCAGCTAGGTGGAAGAGGAGGGAGTTCTATTTGTCTCTCCAACATTCCTTTCAACTACCGTGTCAATAATTATAGGAATAATGTATGAGGCGGGACATCAGGATGGTAATGACCTCATCTCTACATAACTCTCCACATCAATCACTGAAAAAGACCCTCACACTGCTCAGCTTCCCCCAGAGCTGGGTCTGTCTGATCAGGACTAGGAATGATTCATGGCTGTTGAGGTATGGAGGACTGAGTCCAAACACACACAGAGACAAGTTCTAAAGATGGAATGTGAAATAGAGTGAAGCAGGAGAGTAAAAATAGGAGCAGCAGGGGGTCTGGGGAGCTGCTGGGGACCCTTCAGAGAAGGACGTAAAACAATAAGGAGGCTCCTGCTAGGATTGGACACAGTCTCGGGTGAAAAATGGGGTTTGGAAGAAGTTGTGAAAGAGACATGGAAGCAAAAGTGTTGACTTGGTGTTCTTGCCCATTTGAAATGCTCAACAGACTTTTGGGTTTTTCATTAAGTGCTTTGGTGAAGCTAATTTTGATTGTCAATGTAATCAACCCACACAGACATTTTTTTTTTTTTTTTTACCCTTGAAAGAGATCCATTCGTGGGTTTTTTCAGGCACTCTGGTTTCCTCCCACAGTCCAAAAACATACCATATTGATTGGGAAATTGTCCATAGGTATAAGTGTGTGTGAAAACTTCTCTCTCTATTCAGAAACCTCCTTTATATCTTCCCTAGAGACTTGGTCTGTTGAAAGCTGTGCTGAACCCAATTGTTAAAAGCAACATATTTACATGTATCTGTATCAATACAGACATGATCTTACAAACTACAAACTGCTGAGGTAAAATATGGAAGCTACTTCAATGTGTTTCCAGCACCTTTGTTTCTTGCAACGTCTGCAGTAAAGCTCAAAAATCTAACATAGATGTAATTATGACAAAATGCAAGTATTTGATTTATTTTTTATTTATATATATATTTATATTTCATGCATTAGATAAAGGTGTTCAACAAATTCTCTCTCAACTTTCGACCCGGAGCCCCAGCATATTTACCTACTTTTGTTAAAGTAACATGAGGGAACTCAGGAAGAAATTTCCTAAAAGTGTCTTACAGGAGTCTTTACGTTTTTTCTTTTTGAATATTTTTTTTTTTTGTGGTCTTTTAATAGTTGAACACTAAGCTATATATTTCTTAAAGGTATAAACTATCTCAAGCTGTCAAACCTGAAATTGATCTATGAACATTCCTACATATTATGCTTAGTATTAATATCCTAAAAACATCAACATATTGACCCTTAAATGGTAATTTAACTGCTTTCAATCTCCACTAAAGTAGATTCATATACTGTATAAAGTGAATTGGATTAGTTTTTTCACATGGTAGTATATTTGTAACTTGTGAAAGTGTTATCTGTAAATATTAAATGGTTGCTTGTGTGTTGTGATATCCAGTCATATTTGTGACTTGTATATAAAAAAAATTGTATTTGTAAATATATCATTTTAATTTACGAAACAAAAAAAAAACTTGTGAAACTTATAATTCTGCGTGTGAATCTAAATTTTACTTGTGGATCAGCAATTAAAAGTATTAAAAGTTCTTATTTTACAAGTTTTGAACTACACAGTTCGCCACTTAAAAGTCTCTTTTATTTTCAGACAACAGCAACAGTAGCACACAATCTGCGAAAATATGTGAAATGTAAGTCTTACAACCCATATAACAGCCACTAGATGAGGCGATCACAGTAAAGCCATCAGACGCGTAATGACATTGCGGTAGCCGTGAAGAAGAATGAAGAAATTACGCAGAGCGTTGCGCTGATGTGCAGTTCTTATTTTGAAACCGGGGGTTTGTCACATGCTTTTGCAAGGCGTACAGTATCAGTATCAGTTCTAAAGAGCGGCTCAGTTGACCAGCGAAAACTCAAAGTGTGATAGCTTGACCGTCGTGATCACTGAGGGGGCGTGGTGGCACTTTCAGATATTTTCTTTTACTGTCGACTTTATGTTGTTGGCTAAATAGAAAAATACATAAATAATGCCTCAACACTGAACAAAAATAAACTTGTGAATGGATGGCAAGTTTGCTGCTGTAGTTCAACACAATTAATACAAGCTGTTGCTCCTAAGCTTTGGAATGATCTTCCTCTATCTTTGCGCTTGATGGAGTCTACTGACTCCTTTAAGAAACATCTTTAACATTTTTAATCATGCAGGCTTTTCCTTGATTTTCTGGAACTCCTGTTGTGTTATCAGTGTTATCTTGACCTTTAAAGTATATACTTTATTGAATATTGTTTTAATTGTTTAAGCGCTTTGTGACCCTGGTCTGGAAAAGCGCTATATAAATAAAAATTACTTACTTACAATTATTTAAAAAAAAAAATCAATACCAAAGGCAGGAACCAGGCTCTTCTGGTTCTCAGCTGTTTAGATTTGTAGAAACCTGAATAAAATATTCATAATTTTACTTTCGTTTACATTTATATAACTAGAATGTTTTTTTCTTGGAAATTTCCTCATTGTTCTTCACGGCTACCATACTTTTCTGTCATAACGCCTCTGATGGCCTTAATGTGGCTGTTATATTAGTTGCAAGACTTACAAGTGACAGATTTTTGCAGATTTTGTACTACGATTGCCTGAAAATAGACAAGACTTGCAAGTGGCGGATCCGTGTAATTGCAAGACATGTAAAATAAGACTACTTGTTTATCCTTGAGGCCCTGCCTTGTCTCTGAGAAAGCTTAATGAACTCGCCACCCAGCTGGGTGCAGTCAACTTCCTATAAAGGTGGGGAATACCCACTGAACTTCCTCCTTTTCAACTCAGCAGAAAGCTCCTGACAGTGAAAAGCTAAAAGATCACAGTGGAATGTAATGATGGTGAATGAATATTCAAGTGGACAAATGTGTGTGCATGATGTGCTAAGCCTCCCTGGAAAGGAGGGGGGCACACATGTCTTCTGCTTCGTTTGCCTAGGCCCAAATCACACGATGGCTGATTATGTGGCCTGCCGAGCGCTTCCCACGGCACTTGACAGCGACGGGAAGCGTTCTAGGCTGGTCAACCCACGCCGCCTCAGAGATCATGATTATGATCGAGACAGGTTAACGGCAATGTTGTTTAATAAGGGTCTCCCTCGCAAACAACATAGCATTCCTGTGCGGTGCACTCGACAAGCTCACGTTCCAACATGATGTGAAGAAGAAGGTTGTTGGGCCCTGGTGAGTCGAGGGAGTCCCACTTTGTGCTCTCCCCATTAGCCCTGAGTGTCTTTCCTTTTGAGTCAAGGAGACATCAATTCAATTCAATTCAATTTTATTTAAAGTGTCTTATCAAAACAAAGTTATCTCAAGACACTATACAGTTGAAATAAGACTATAGTTGATTAAGGAAAAATAGATCCCAGCAATTCAACAAAGAGCAAGCAGCGAAACACTGTAACACACAGTGAGCGAGGAAAAACTTCCTTTTAGAAGGCAGAAACCTCGAGCGGAACCTGACTCATTGTTTACGGCCTGCCGCTTTGACCGGCTGGGAGGAAGGATGGGGGGGTAGACAGATGGATAAGGAGAGGAGTGAGGGAAATTATAGTGAGAAAAAAGAGGAGAGTGTAGGAGAGTCCATGGAGGTGCTGGAGAGAACTCGGGATCTGATGACGTGGTGAAGATCCTGGATCAGCAGCAGCTCTGGAGGTGGAGCCCTGGGGCTCCGGGAAAGAAATAAAAAGGTGTGGGTTTAAACTGCACAGGTGATGAATGTAATGCAGAAAAGAAGGATATACAGAGCTCAGTGTCTAACACTCCTCCAGCATTCTCTGCCTATAGCAGCTAAGATAAACACTTAAGTTAGTTATAGCAGCTAAAGATAAACAGTTAAGTTAGTTATAGGCTTTATCGAAAAGTAAGGTTTTAAGATTGTTTTTAAACATAGAGAGGGTGTCTGCCCTCCGGACTGAAGCCGGTAGTTGGTTCCACAGAAGAGGGGCTTGAAAACTGAAGGCCCTGGCTCCAAATCTACATTTAGAGATTTGTGGTATAACTAATAGATCAGAGTTTAAGGATCGTAAGGTCCTAGAGGGTTGGTAAGTTTGAATTAAATCTTTAATGTATGTTGGTGCTAGACCATGTAAGGCTTTATAGGTTAGGAGAAGGAGAAGGTGTCATTGCGCCCGAACCCAGTGTTCCGTCCGAAGGTTCTCAGCTCATCCTTCCGGGCAACAACTCTCACGCTGTGGGCCTTCCAACCACCGCCCCACTTGGACCCAGGTCAGGACAGCTTTCACCTGTTGTCCTGTGAGGGTTTTGTTTTGCGGCACCTGGCCTCCTTCTGCAGGTCTGACACCTTATTCATCTGCCACAGTAGATGTTGGCTAGGTGAGTCAGTCACCCCTCAATGGTCTCTCCTTGGGTGAAATCGACCATTATCCAGGCCTACCAGGCTGCAGGTGGAGCTGCTCCTAGCGAATTAGGGGCACATTCAACCCATGGTGTGGCAGCTTCTGGGGCTCTTTCGCGGGTGTTGCAGCAGAAGACATTTGCTCGGTCACTTCTTGGGCGTCCACCTCAACCTTCACTAGAGCCTATCTCCTCGATGTGGCGACAGGATCAGCAACTTATACTGTTTTTGAGCGATTCTATCCCCTCGAGGCCTGTGGGGCCCTAGTGATCCTACTCTCAGGAGCAGAGTCTAGTTTGGGGTACATTGATCCCGTCAGGCTTCGCTTTGGGTTTAAACCAATAGCGAAGCGGTTAGAGGGCAGAGCATCAAATGAAGTAGAACCCCTGAGTTATGATCATAATCTCATGTTCTACGAATTGGTGAGAAGCCCTCTAACCTCGTCGCCCAGCAGCTGCCTTTCTTGCTGAGTTTTCATTTGGAGAAGGTGTGGCGGGTATTTCCCGCCTTTATAGAAAGTGGACCGCATCCAGCCAGGTGGCGAGTTCATTAAGCTTTCTCAGAGACGAGGCAGGGCCTCAAGGATAAACCAATAGCGAAGCGGTTAGAAGGGTTCGCACCAATTCGTAGAACCCGAGATTATGATCATAACTCAGGGGTTTTATATGTGGGTTTTTTTTGTTTGTGAATCAAAATCATATATTTACAAATAAAAAATGTATATATACAAGTCACAAATATGACTTGATATCACAACACACGCAACTATTTATTATTTACAGTTCACCCTCTGACAAGTTACAAATA
Organism: Callionymus lyra; assembly: GCF_982586985.1. Classification (NCBI taxonomy): domain Eukaryota; kingdom Metazoa; phylum Chordata; class Actinopteri; order Syngnathiformes; family Callionymidae; genus Callionymus; species Callionymus lyra. The sequence continues at coordinate 38,053,207 of NC_141821.1, read as the reverse complement.
AACTGACACAAATATGGCTCCATATTTTTACCGTATGTTCTGTCTGTCGGAAGATTCCTAAAGATCCGTAACTACTCTGAAAAGTCTGTCTCTCAGCAATTTACCAGAACGTGTGAAATTAAGTCTTCTGGGAGCTTTTTAATGTCCACTTGTTCAAAGTATAAGCTTTCAAAAGGTGATCTTTGGTGTTAATACTTCACCGTACAAAACGTTTTCCATGTGAAAAGACAAGATTGCAGAGAGCGTTGAAGTTCTTCCATACCTGAACATGGTCGAGTTTTTCACTGATCAATGCTCACTTAATGACTCTCGCTGCCTGTTGTATATTCTTTCATCAGCTCCTTTTATCAATCCTGACCTGCAGGGGTGAGGACTTCACAAAGAAACAAAGAAAGAGGCTGAATTTTCTATTGATAGCTCATTGGGGTCTACAAACTTAGACTTGGAGTTTTATTTTGTATTCCTTTTAACTTGTCTTGATTCCAGAGAATATTTTCTATGTCTATAGTAGGTTTAGTAGGTAACAGCAGAATCACAAACACACACAGAAACACGCACACCACACACAGGCAAGCACACACACCACATAAACAAACAAACAAAGACACATATGTGTGCAAGCACCTACACAGAAGCATGCAAAAACACAGACACAGAAAAACATACACATGCACAGAAATTCAAAAACACAAAGAAAGAAATGCACATACACAGCAGACATACAAACACACAGTAACGCACATGTATGAACACAAAGACAAACATGAACATGCAGAAAAACATACACACACACAGGCAAACACACACGCTAACAGAAACACACACACACAGAAACACACACAGAGTCAATTACACAGAGACAACGACCCAAACAGAGAGACACGCATACACAACACACACAGACAAAGAGAGAGAGAGAGAGAGAGAGAGAGAGAGAGAGAGAGAGAACACACACAGATGGAAAATAAGTTCAATAAGTGAGGTTGTGATGCAGATGACAGGATCTGGGAAGGAAACTACATTTGTCACTCCAGCCGTTTGTCTTGAATATTAATACACACATTCATCTCATCGTACCCACAAAACACACGCACTCAAAATTGATATTCAGTGCAACAGGTTAACATTTCAACATGCTTTTGATAATGAACTTGAAAGCAGCACATGTGCCACGCACACACACACACACACACACCCCCACACACACACACACACACACACACACACACACACACACACACACACACACTTTAGCTACACAACTGCAGCACAAAAAGCAAAATAACATGTTGTGTTCTCAATAACCTTCATAACAGTCATGAGCGATACTAACTGGTTATTACACAACACACAAAAGTACACACTTGTGCAGCAGAGGTCACAGGAGGGAGAACACATCAAAACATGTGTATTCTATTATTAGTATTTCAAAGAAAGTTGAATTTCCATAAAAAGCTTTTGCATGCACACACACTCCTGAAACATATTGCCGGGACAAGAATGGTGCCCAACTCCCGTTCCAGGGACCTGAAAAAGAGAAAATAAATAATGTCATTTCTTTGCATTAAAGGTGTTTTATTTTGAAAGTCCAAAGTCATATTAGTGTTATTTTTGACACATCGTGTTGACATTCTCTGTCACATTACAAAAAAAACCGACAGGGGTTCCCGCTAATTCAGCGCTATGATAAGATGTAGTTTTAGAGACGTAACGTTAATTTTTTCAGGTCATGCTATTTATCTTTGCTTTTTGCAGGTCTATTCAAATAATTCCGACATAAAAGGGTTAAAGATCCATCAAAAAAAAGTAAGTAAGTCAGTAAGTAATATTTGTAGAGTGCTTTTCTAGACCAGTTGTGTGATCTCCTCATTTGACTCACAGGATCTTAAAATTTCAAAAACGTGTATTTTGCATTCTCTCTGGTTCTGCATTTTGTAACAGAGCTCAAGGGCCATTTGAAATCTTTTAGGGCCACAAATGTTGTTGAATTGAATTGCTGGGATCTGTTTTTCCTTATCCACTATAGTCTTACTTCAACTGTAAAGTGTCTTGCGATAACTTTGTTATGATAAGACACTTTAAATAAAATCGAATTGAATTGAATTGAAATGTCCCTCCATAGTTTTGCATATGCCTGAGTTAGTAGAAACTGGTGATGGATCAATGAAAGATCTTATGAAAGATGATGAGGTATCACGATACAGTGTCTTCATTTTGAAAGACCTCTTCCATAAAGTAAATTCTTAATTTCACAATTCAAAATTCCATCAATTCTTTGATCTACTAATTCAATGAAACTTGCCATCGTTTGCGAACACAGTGATCTTTCAAAATGAAGACACTGTATCGTGATACCTCATCAGTTGTTGCTTGAGACCTCACAAACAGTGTCGACAACTCTGTAGGGGCAAACATTTGACCTGCTGAGAAGTAGGGTGAGGGGCTTTAATAAACCATCACTGTAGAAGCCCCCTCATGTGCATCCTCCACATCCATAATACATCCCTTCAGCTGATGAGTCTTAGCATCATGAAAAATGAAGTTAGGACTCCTACAAGTCTTTAAAATGTATTTATAAACTGCATCAGAGGAGAGGGATGCAGAGAAGGAAAAAGAAAAGATAAATCATTCACAGGTTCAATTGAACACGGCACTATTGAGATCTACAAATACAGTAACTTATCTCTGTTATCATTTGTTCAAGGATTCAAGGATTCTTTTACAACTTTCCTACAGTGGGTTGTGTTCATTATATAGCAGCGAAATTCAACTCAAATATCCTGAGAGACAGATATTCGAGTGATGTCCCATCAACCCCTCTACTACTATTACCTGTTGAATATAAAGCAAAAGATTAAAAAAAGATACACAATGTTATGAATCATTTAGCATTATGTATTGACATGGCAACAAGTATTTTCTCACATTACACTTCTTTGTGATGCAAAAAGCACATGGTCGAGCAATTTCTTTATACAGTTAAAAAAGGCGGGCTATATGGAAAGTGTCGCAAAGTGCCTAAGATTGATGAAATTTGTGTTGTTGAATTTCTGAAAAATATTGATTATTTTGTGATGAGTGGGTTAGACATGATAAGATATCTAAAAATATTAAATGGAACTCTCCGGAGTAATATCTGTGAAAGGCAATGTTGGAGTGCTGAACCGTCAGTCACAGGCTTAATAAAAACATGTTTGTTTTTCTATTTGCTTGAACCTTTTTGTCCCTGTGACAAATGTTGATGTGAGGATGGATGTCGTTTTGTCATATAGATCTTTATTCAGGTAAACAAACCTGTTTTATTTATAATCCAGTAAGTGCAACTCTGATGGGTTCATCTATTTAAACACCATTTAAGTCTGAAACATATTTTTAGAAAGTCACAAAGGTTGTGTATAGGAGATGTAGTTGTGTATAACAGCAACTGACACACTATGAAGATTTATAAAAAAAACAACCTTTATTGTTATTCATGCAGGAGAAAGACTTATACACACACAAATGCAGGTGACAGAACCCAATAAGTGTGACCACAATGCAAATGCAATAAAACAACAAACCACACCCACACGTGCACAAAAACACGCACACATCTGTAGCTTGACTTACAGAATCATTGCAGGGGCTCAACGTCGCAATATTGTGGGAAAATGTCACGGCTTAGACGGAAGCCCCACAGGGACAAAATGTACCACCGACACACACTCTAGGCTCAGTGTGTTCCAACACACAGGCAGCTTTCATTTATCACATTCTACAAAGACAACAAATAGTTTTACTATAAACTCTGCTGTGCTGCACAAGACGAGCAGCGCAGACCAGGTGGGAGAAGAAATGTCGGGAAATATTGAGGTCGGGAAATGCTACTGGAATCAGGTAGAAATCCCAGCACTCTTGCTTGGGGATGGGGGGACGGAAACATGGAGACAGATGCCTAGAAAACAAGTACAAAAATCCAGGCTTGTATCTGACTTATATTCTTGATTAAACTCACATTTCAGGTATGTGTGTCAAGTTAATTTCAACACACTTCCATCAGATTCTTGATACAGTTTAATGGTTACATCGGTCTTTCACTCAATATTTTTTTGCCAGTCATGCCATTTTACTTTTGCTAATTTTTTCTGAAAATCAATCTGTAAAAATAATGGTTCCAAACAAGGTCTTGGAAGCAGAGGATTCCCTTAATATAAAAAAATAATAAATTCATTGGTTAATTTATCTACAGGGTCATAGTCACCTGCAACAGGTGAAAGGTGGAGGACATCCTGGACTCGTGGACATGTTGACACTCACACATGCCTACAGACAAGTTGTGGGAGGAAACCGCGGCAAAAAGAGAAGAAATACATTCAACACACAAAGTTGCCTGAAGCTTGCTGGCCTGAATAAAACACAATATGAATGTACGAAAATTTACTTTCATTTTTATTTTATTTTTTTCCACCATGTCCTCTCTTGCATGTTTAATTCTGGTTCTCTTGAGGTTTCTGCCTGTGAGAGGTAGTTTTTCTCTGAAACAGGTTTGGTTGTGCTGGGTAGACTTGCAAACTTCGAAGAAAAAAGTTTGTTTAAAAAAGAGAAAATTAAAATCTAACATTGTGAAAGACATCTTAAACATTATTACCTAAACATGTGTCCAGAAAAGGCAAGTGCAGAAATGATACAAACCAATGAGCCATGAAGGTCAGTACAGTTGACTTGTGGTGACGAGGTGAGGTTGGAGATACCTTGAGTATAAGAGAAGACACTCATCATTTACACTGATTTAAACATCAGTTTGTTTCCTTTCATTTTATTGCATTGTATTTATGATGTTTTTACACAATAGATTGCATTCTTTTGTTTTGAAAACATGTTGGAAAGGAAATTAAATTACAAGCTTTGGTCAAGAATCGAATGGAACTCATATGTCAAGGTACAAGTATGCAATAGAAAATGATATTAAACTTAAACACGAAATCCTTGCCAAGTTTTGAAACCAAACTTTCATTAAAAGACTTAAACTTAGACTAAGTCCAACTATGTGGAAACAAAAAGGAGAAGTTACCAAATGAAACCTGTTTAAACTCGAACTAATAAATCAAAATACTTTTGATGGTCAAACTAAGTCGAAAGAGTTAAAGTAAGTACATGAAGTTGGTGGCTAGTTATTCAAGAAAGATCTCAAGCTGGATAGAGCCACAAGTCTGAAGTAAGAAACACCGTCGCTGTGGCAAATGCTACCATACTTGACCTGATTCAATGTGGCTGCAACATGTGAGCTAAGTGTAATTATCTTGACGTCAGCGTTCATAAGGAAATGTGACTTTATTTTGCTCTAACGGCACAAATATTGCAACTAATGAAGATGATTTCAAAGAGCTAGCATGTTGTTTGACTTAAACTTGTTGTTGCTGTTGAAGAATGAGCCCTTATTAAACAACGCATGACTTCACTTTGAACCAAAAACATCTGTACTAAGAAGTCATTTTAAAGAACAAATTCTCCCCCCTTAAACCGTATCTTAACATAAAAGGTTTTGTTTACTGTCAGAAAAACCTCTTCTGATCCATAAAAACACTGAAAATGGAATTAAAGTATCCTGACCAAGATCAGCCCTGGGTTCTTTTTTTCTTTCTCCTGCACTCTCCAAGCATCACCGGCTCCACTTTAATATGCTGTAATCTGCCTCACTATACCCATAAACCCCGGCGTTCCAGAGCAATTTCCTGTTCAGATTATAGCAGCTTCTCCTGGTTGTTATGACACACGCCGCATTCAGAGGTGGTCCATTTTTTTGGATGCTCAGATTATTGCCAGGCTGGAGATTCCCGGGTAAAACTGACCCTGGCGTCAAGTTTCAAGGAAATATTTCATCGTCTTGCAGGGCTACAGGTAGAGTTTGTTGATCAGGTAATTGAAGCAGAGCCCAATTTGAGAAATGTATGTTAATGTTGGGGCTTCAATACAAAAGGGAAATTACAGACGAGCAGTATGGAGGTATTAGGTATTATTTTTGGACGAAGATGAAGACGAAGACAAGTGGGCTTCAGTCGCTATTTAAGGATGGACATATTTATTAACTTAGTCTCCAATGATTCATGATAGATACTTCTTTTTTTTTACTTTGGTCATATGGTGAATAGTTTTTGTTCCTCAAAAATATTTAAGTGAATAAAATAATGCGATATTTTTGCTTGTTGGCACCCTCACAAAAGCCACTGTATTAAATGGCCAGAATTAGACCATTAGACATTAGAGGAAAAGTGTAATACAACCTTCAAAACCTTGCAAATGAAGCGTCTCGTCTGCATTGTTACTAAATACCTAATTGACATCTTGGACCTATTTGAGGGCAAATAAAAGTTCCATACCAGTGCCACACAGGAGTTGATCAAGCCCCACCTTCCACTAACCGCAGCTTTTCACAAGGTTCAAGATCCAATTCCAAAAGCAAACCCTACTTAAGGTCTACACACACATCCACTTCCTGATTGTTTACAAGAGCCACGGTGGGTGTGGTCGTGTGGCCGACATAGTGGTGCTGCAGGTCAGAGAGTTAGCGGCGTCACACCTTCTCGCCACCAGAGCCTGTTAAAGCAATTAAAATGTTTTACAGGATTTATTTTTATGTATTACCCCCCCCACCCCCTTCCTTTTTTACAAACATCAAAACCTAAAGATGCTAATTAACATCAGCTCTGCCATGAGAGCGCAGGCAGCTTCCACATGTGCCTGGAATAAACCCGGCACATGGGAGCGTTTATCTGTCTAATTAGCAGATGCAAAGAAAGACATATAGGAAGTTTTATTGTTGTCACAGAGCTGGACATGTGCAGGGTAGCTTGTTTAAAACAGAAACAGTCACATGATCACTGAGTCACACCCACCATGATGTTTACCTGATCCTTCTTCATTCCTGGTGCATTCCAGCCCACCATTCACAAGTCAACATTCACTTACTGAGGCTTATGCTTACCACAATGTTTAATCAATGAGAGGAACAGAGAAGTCCTGGTAAGAACCAGAGCATCTGTCAACAATTCTGTAGCTGACCCTTCTCCCCCTTATGTTGCCACCACAAAAAAACACTGGCAATTCAAGTCTTCGCATTCTGATTTATATATTAAATATAACTTTAATCTTGTAAAAGTTATATTTAATGCATTTTGTATCTTAAGTGTTAACACATCTTCTAACTATTTTTTTTGTATGACTTTAATCTCTTTAATCTTGAAAAAAAAAAAAGTATTTTGTACAACTTCACTATCTTAAAAGAGGTATTTTTGTATAACTTTAACCAGGTAATTAATGTATTTATGTAGATTTTAATCGTGTAATTAATGTATTACATATTATATTATAATAAAATACTCGGTCATAAAAAATTTCCTGAAAAAAATTGATTTTTATCAAATGTATTTTAAAATTAACATTTATTTTTAAATGAGCTTAATTAAAAAGTTTATATGAAAGGAAAAGAGAAAAATATTGTTTGAATTATGTTTTGTTTTATACATTTGAGTCTTAATGAGAAATATATACCCAGAACATTGACATTTGGGACTCAAATAAATATGTCTAATGATGATGACGATGAAAATAGCTTTATTTCTAATGACATAAAATATATGTACATTATGTGGCTGATCTGACTGAAAAAAAGTATTATTAAACAATAATTATAGTCTAACTTTGTCAAATTCTATGTTCCTTTCCAGACCAAATCCTACTTCTGCAGCATCATCAAACAGACCTGGAGGTGTTACAACTTCCCCACACTTGGAATAATCATCCGAGAAAGCTTTCATCTTTTCTCTCTTTTCCAGAAGTACCGTGAAGATGTCACACGGAAGGCGTCTTTGGGTTACCCTGAGGTTAATGTGAGGTGTGAGGATGCAAAAAGGTCACTGGCATTCTTACAGCCATGTCACTTTCTTGATCTCTTTTCCGGTTTACTTCACTTGATCCCTGACCTCTAGACTTCAGCCAGCAGATGATGAGGGCTGAGAGAGTTGTAAATGTCAACTACTGAAGGGAGGAACAAACACCAGCAGAAGATTTAAGGAACCTGCTGCTACTGGATAAAAAGTATCTAAAATGGTCAACGGAAAAACTGAGGAAAAGGGAGCAGCAGGTAAGAGAAGAAAAAGTAGAGTGGGGAGCTCGTGGAGTAAAATGTGGAGAAGTGGGAGAATGTAGTACAAGAAGAGGAGGAAAAATGAAAGGTGGAGAAGGAGGGATAAAGAAAATAGGAAACAAAATAAAAAAAGTTAAAGGGAGAAAGTAAGATGCAGGAGAAGAGGAAGCGTGAAACTAAAAGAAGCGATGAAGCACAAAAAAAAGAGGTAGCTAGATAAAGGTGCACAGTAGAGCTTATCTCACGAGAGCGGTGAGCAGAAGTAAAATAATAAAAGAGGGTTAAAAAATGACAGGAGGGAGGGAATGGCCCCTCATTCCTCCAGCTCCCTGTTCCTCTTCCTCAAAAAAAGGAGATAAATAAGAATCAAGCATCACAAAGGTATGAAGAGTAAGGAAAGGAAGTTGCTATGAATGAAAGAATAAAAAAAGAGGATGGAGATGGTCACAAAGAAATTGTGGAGTCAGCATTAAAGTGAGAGAAGAGGACTTACCATAGTGAGAGATCAAAAGAGGAGAAAGTGAAATCAACAAGGCATAGAAATAAAAAAGAGGAGAGTGTGATGATGGAAAGAAAGAGGAGAAAAGTAGTCAGAAAGTAAACAAGAGGGACAAAAGCCGCAATGGAGAGAATAGGAAGGGAAAAGGAAAAGGAAGAAGGGGGAGTAAAGTTGAGGCCAAAGTCAATTGAACAATAATGTGAATCGATCAGTTTCTGCTTTAGCTCTTCAGGGAGACGTTGACATTTGAAGCCGTAGCTCGGTATTGAGAGTAGGTGGAGCTGTTGGCATGGCGACAGTGACAGCTGCTGACGCTGCGCTCAATAGAAGTGATCTGTTGTATGTTTTTTATTTTCGTTTGTGTCTTTGTGTGGTAAACCCTACAGACATTACTTTTGTGTTCATATATGCTCACTCAATGAAGTTTTATGAGTGTATCTGTGTGTGTCTTTATGTGTATGTGAGAATAATTCATGGTGGAAGTCCTAGTGCTCTGCCAGCATTTATAATTAATGTCACTTTTACTGCAAGGATCTCCACAGTGTCTGTCCTCGGTCGCTTCAAGGGCAAACGCAGGACAATCACACACAAGTTGGGAAATATTTCACGGAAAGTGCTAAAAATAGACAACTATCACGGGGAGGTCGGTGTGATGTGATGGGAGGTCATTTCTCTCTGTGTTTGTGGAAGATTTGCCATTATCTAAATAAGTATTTTCCCTAATTTCAAGCCCTTCCATGTTGTTTCTTTCTGACCCACAGATGTTCCCCTGTCATTGTGGATATGTTATATTTGTGCCTCATCATCTCATCAAGTAGTTTCTTCGGTGTACTGAGATTTGGTGAGTGTAGAGCAGAGTGGAAAACATGACGAAACACGGTATCAAAGTCTTCCTCTTGGCTGATTATTATGTTAAATTTTCATTCTGACTGTTTCTCTCTTTATTTGTCTACTTAATTGATTCCAGAATGGTCTTTGTTCCGTTTCTTTCCCACCCAGCAGTTTTTGGTTCTGGACAATTTGCGTCAAAGAGCCGTCACAGGAAATCCACTCAGGCACGAGGACCTACATCTAAATCATCTTCGCGCCAGGTCAAAATAACAGAGCCCGGGCAGCCCAGCTCTGCTCAAAGAGTTTAGAAGCGTAGAGAGTGTAGAGAGCTTCATGGTAAATGTAATCCTGGTAACTTCGTCCAGATGGCCTGATGTGCCACAAAGTGGATCCAAACAAACAAACCAGACAAATCTGCTTGGAGATGTGGCTAAGATCCAAAGCGGAGGAGTCGTCCAGGAGCGTGTGGTCAAAGTCTGCACTGGACGATCCTTTTACACTGCCTAATGAGGAGCCAGGGAAATCAAACTCCAGATAACAAGATAACTTATCGAGTACAGTTATAATGCTAGCTAAGGAAGTGTCTAAACACCATAGAATTATCCTTTAAATCAATTGTCTTTTCGAATTAGTGATTTATTTTAACTTTGTTGTTGTTGGACAAGTCCTAATAACCTAGTCGGCGGGTTACGTAGTGAGTAGTGATGGGTTTAAGTAAGTAAGTAAGTAAGTAATATATATTTATATAGCGCTTTTCGAGACCAGGGTCACAAAGCGCTTTAACAATCAAAACAATACTCAAAACAGTACATACTTCAAAGATCAAGACAACACCGAGAACAACACAGGAGTTCGAGAAATTCAAGGAAAAGCCTGAACAAATAGAAACGTCTTAAGATGTTTCTTAGTTTAAGAGTAACAACATGTCAGCTCTTTGAAAATAGTCTTCATCGGTACAATATTTGTTTGTTAAAACTAAGTATATTCACATGTACTTATGAAGGTTGCTTTTTAGGTTTAGCTTTTTGTTAATATAAATTAAATGAATGTGTTGTAGAAAGTTCCCGAACTCGTTTAGTTCAAGTTCTGTTCACTCATAAAAGAGCGTTTAAAAAAGCGCTCGTGATGAGGCCCCATGTAACAGCTGATGAGGTATCATGATTCATTGACTTAATAGTAGAGGCCACTAGATCGCACTCTCTCATTTATAATCTTTAAATCTGATCTACTAATTCAATGAAACCAGTTGTTTCATGAGGTCTAACAAGCCTTCACTAAGAATCTGTCACACCAAATAACTCAAAAACATATTTCAAAGAAACGTTTTAGAAATGGCCTATTGAGAGTGACTATATTTTTTTGATGTTCTGTAGTTTCATCTGGATTTTGTAAGGTTTTTTGGTTGTAAGGTTGCTATTCATCTGTATTTTCACTGCTGCTGCTAGAGCTGAACTGGCAGCATGAAACCAGCGGCTTGGCCGAGGTATTCGCTTACGGTCTTTATTCCTACCCTGAAACTGGATATACAACAATAAACTGTGGCAAAAAAACAGTCAAATAGTTTCCCTGCCAAAACTAAAGCTCCAGACACAATAAGCTGTTTTGCCGTTTATCTTTTGATATTTCGATTTGTCACATCCTACATTTGTCTGGTGCGGTGAAAAACACGCACCTTAATTTGCTCCAGATCCCCCCTCCCTGATAGACCCAAATGATTTCCAGTGCTATATCTACTGTTAAGTACACTTTAAATGTACCTCAATTGCGGCTCTTCAGACATTAGCACCAATCATAAAGCAAGAATTGCCCCACATACCAAGCAGTCTTCCATTCCTGAAAGTAAAATTGAATACAGAAGCCTCTTTTTTGGCCGAATGAAGTTTTATACAGCCGCACCAGCAGTTAGTCTAACTGCTGGTTCTGGTTCTGGATGACTTCTGCTCTCCCTCTGAGTGCCTCTAACAGCAGGAAAATATGTAGCAGAAGGTTGAAGAAGCATTTAGAAGCGTTATTTTCCCTCCGGCCTCTGGAGAACGGAGCAGTTAGCAGCAGAAAATAGCACACGGCAACATCAGGAGCAATTACGACTCTAGCTTCGTACATGTGCAGTCGTATCGGAGGTCAAACGGTGGTCAGTTGATCGCCGCTCTCTTGAAGCCGCTCTCTTGAAGCCGCTCACTTGAAGCATCACACAACAGCTCGGGTTTAGCAGCCTTTTTCTGGTTTCTTCTGTTTTCAGTCAGCGCCTGGTGAGAAATCATCTGCCGCTACTGTTCACAGAAGTTTGAACCCAAGAGTTATGAGTTATCTCGTGATGAATAAGTGTTTAAAATTAATTGAATAATTGGAGAATTGTATTTATTCTGTAAAAGGATATTTCTACAAGGTTTTTGATTTTTGCTTTAAAGTAATTTTCTTTCTGTAGGTCCATATTTGTCCTTCACTTGTATGGTTTTCTGCCGCAGAAACAAATCACATGTCTAACTTGAAGGGCTGGGGACTGATGGCTCAGAGATTGGTTGGCTGGTGGCCTGAGAAGGTGCAGGGTAGGACATTGAGCAAGACGCTGATCCTGATGGTTGAGCTGAAGCACTGTGTCACAGCCTTTTCTCATCAGTGTGTGAGCGTGACTGTGTGTCAATAGGTCAATGGATGACTTAGCACTTTGAATTCTGAAAATGATCACTGATCACTTGATCATCAATTTTCTGGCTACATGTGAGGGAAGTGGGACACCTTGGTAAGTCATGAAAGACACATATGGGTTCAGATACACATATTTCAGTCATCCTTGAGCATCTGTGAGTGATAGGTCTGTGGGAGGAAACCAGACAGAAGCATCAAGAGAACATTCAACTGCACTAATAAAGGGCAGCTAATGTGAAAACTCAACTCTCCTTATTCACATGTTGTAAATGTTGAAGTCGTCCTTTTCAAAATGCAGTAGGTCATTCATCATGACGTAGCTCTGTTTTGAAGTTATTACTTAATAAAGTTCTCTCCCGTCTGAAATCTCGCCAAACGAGATTACAGTTTGGATTATACATTCTGATGTCACACTAGTGAAAAGTCCTCCCCTAGGAGCCCTAAATCAGTTAAGTACCTACATGTTAATCCTGAAACAAAATAAATATGTATGTAAACATGGTGAGAGTTACTTCTGCCTTTAGTTATTTTTGTAATGTGTACATTGGGCATTGGGCGTGGTTGCTTGGACGTGATTTCATCTCAGCCAAAACTGAGCCTTTCAAGTGGGTGGGGCTTAAGCGTAATATAAATATCTTTATTAAATGAGAGTTTTGTGCAAATAGAAACATACTGATGAGTACAGCAGAGGTCCTAGAACAATGTATGAGACACTTAAATTATCACATTAGGTTCCCTTTAAGGAAAACGGATCACCATCATCACGTCTCTAGGATTGCGACACCAGCCACTCAACACATTGCTGCCTAAGCTAATTGCTAATATCTTGCAATGTGCAATACGTCACTACGGCACACATTTCTACACACAAACTCTCCATCTTTACACACCCTTGAAGTGTTGGCAGAGCATTTTTATTTCTGCACATCTCAGCTTTGAGAGTACTTGAACACACACAGTCAGCAGATCTTAATCGATGTGCCTGCACACATGTGTGTGTGTGTGTGTGTGTCGCGGGAGCAATTATTACCCCTCATATAAAACAAGACTCCCAATCCAAGCTACATCTCACACTTACGATAGAGCATCGTGTGGCCCATGGATCTCTGTATGTGTCTTCTGTGATCATAGTCCACTGTGAATATTCCGATGCGCACCAGCTAGCTTTCTCTGCACAAACTAATTGTTGATAAATAAGTAAATAAAACAATGAATTGAATGAGAGGGGTCAGGGTGGAGGTGGAAATTTCTCATCAGAAAAATGTAATTTCTCACTCCGACAACTACGAAAATGGAGGAGGGTTGCTGGTGTGTTTATGTGTGTTTGTGTATTTTGTGGTGTGCTTAAAACCTTTTTAGTTTTTTTTTAGTTTTTTTATATCAAACATTTGCAATTTCCCAATCTGAACCGTGTGGGAAATGTTTGAGAAGATAGAATTGATTAGCGTTTACCTTCTGTTACCTTTTGGATGTTTTATTGGATGTTTTTTTATAAAGTTTATAAGCAGCAGAAAAGATGTTGAAGACATTAACAGGAAATTGTGCTAATGGGATAGGGACACTCTTTTACAGCTGGTTTCCTACAATGAGAGGCAGGGGACACCGTAAATAGGAGGCCAACCAATCACAGGGTACAAAGATACAAACAAAAATTCTCTACTCCTACAATGTAGAGCAGGGGTCCCCAATCTTTTCCACACAGGTAAGAATCACGTGTAGAATAATGTTACTTCAGAGAAAATACTACTTACTATTCAAAATAAAACACCTTTTAGATTGTAATAAACAGTATAATTTCTGTTCTATTGATTATTAGAACTGAAATGATATGAATTAAATTTTCTTTCTGTACTGCCCAGTAACAAATTCCTTAATGAACGATTCCGGTACATGGACCAGGGATTTATATATGAAGTCAGAACGGGTGACATGAGATGTGAACTCGTATTATTAAGATGCATAGACGTAGCTACATATTCATACTAGTAATCAAGAAGGCACGGATGCGTAATTGAAGACTTGTAGTTGTAAAAAGAGAAAAAAAAACATTAACTATATTTTCCAAGTGTACGAGTACAAGTTACTGAACACGACTAAGAAGTAGCAGTGGCGATTGAAGAAGTGCAATACTGTGCACGCGTCTTCGTCTTTTTTCTCGCTGTGATTGAGGACAGCAGATTTAAGCATACATGAACTTAAAAAAATATAGTCTTAATTGTTTAAACGTATTTTACGACTACAAGTCCTCAATTACACATGCGTACAAGTGCCTTGTGTTTTATGCGTACAAATATTTACTTACGTGTATGCAGATTTGAAGTATGGCTACTGATCACATTCTACAAGTGTGTGGAACATATGCACCCAAAAAATCTGTGTCTCACACATGCAGATTGAAGAGGTCGTGCGTGCCTTCTCGATTACGAGTAGCTACGTCAATGCTTAAACTTAATAGTAAGAGAACACACTCATGTTATGGGTATGAGGGACTTATGCACCCGTTCTGACTTCATAATTTGAGGTCAGTGATTGACAGTACTCAATCATTCTCTGCATGGTATTGGACTAAGGGCATAGGGAGAATACATAAGCGAACCTTAAACCTTGTTGCTGTGAAGCTCTAACCATGCAACCATGCACCAGTACAAGGAAGAGATTATTCTACTGTTCCAAATGTAGTGTCCATCATTCCAACAATGACATTCATTTCTTTGATTCCACTGAGTTTTGTGTGCAAGTACAAGAACTAAAATGGAATTCAATCTATTATACAGACATTAGGGATTTAATAAGACATAATACTTGGTGAAAAGCACAATATGGTAAATTGAGCCCTTGAGTATTGAGTCTAGTTTTTTCTTTTTTAAATATCAACTGCATCAACAGACACATTTTTCAAAATTTTGGACTTCTCAAACTTTATTGCCACTTCTCAAACTCGTAATCTCTGTTACGTGCCATAAGGACTTATTTACAACAGCGGCTTTCATTGATAAGCTCCAAAAGTCCCATGTATGTTAGCGTGGACAAAAAAACATCTGTCACTGGATAAAAAACAAAGATAGCATTCACACTAAACAGTTTCCAACAGAACAATGATCAACGTTTTTGATCACTGTTCTTAATTAGAAATGTTGGAGGCTAGTCTGGGCATCTTTGTCTCATTATTAAGGGCCCAGTCTTATCCAAAGTACGGACGGGTTTCTCCTCTTTAAGGCTCTACCAAGAAAACAGACATGCTATAACAATCACCTGCATACACACTGCCTGATCTCCTGAAAATTGTGGAAACAAATATAGACCAATGAGAGATTCCCGACAGTTGGCAGCAGCACTCTAGCTGAACAGAATATCCATGGTTATCACTGACAGGCCCCAGACATAGAAGGTGTTTACTACCTCTAAAAACTGGCTAACAGCCATTAGTGTTTTTCCCCGGGTATAATTTTAGAGGAAGTGAAATAAAATGTGTTGAATAGGACAAGAGATGCATTGTCACAATAAAACAAGAGGATTTATGGAAATAAATTAGAATCTGCATTAATGTCCTTCCCACGATCAGTTTATGGTCAGCAATAGAATGCAAACATTGAGAATTCAAATTTATGTTTCACTAATGCTTAAAAAAAGTGTGAATTTTTTAAGGATGTGTATTCTTAAACCCATTTCTACACCTGTGGTTTCCAAATCTGACATTTTAATAAATGAAATAAATCAAACATTAAAAGCGAAAGTGAGAACAGTCATTTTTCTTTTTGACTTTTTATTACTTTCCTTTAATACTTCTTCTTTTATAAATTAAAAGGGAACTATACATAACTGACTTAAATGATTAAATAATTATAAAATACTTTTGATAATTAAGGCAAAAAAATATATTTTTCTGGATAGTTTGGTGAGCCTTTTTTGTAATTATTTTCAGCATGTGTTGATTTTGATTGAACATATGTTTGTGTAAAGAATGTACAAAGCACTACTCAGTATGACAAGAAAATAGTTTATGTTTGTAATGAAAACTTGTTGGTCTTAATTGGTCTCTCTGAAACTTTTATATAGTAAAAATGGGTTCCATTTGACTTGTGCATGTATTTTTTTCATCAAAAGTTTAACTTTTCTAATTCTAATGTAATGTAACAAAGTAATGATATTTAAATGAAAGAATAATGTACTTAAAGGAAAATGTATTCAATACAGGAAAACAAATAACAATAATAATAATAATATTAAAAATATAAACTAGTTGGGGATCAATTCGACATCCTTTCATATATGAAACCAATAAACACATATCATGTACTTATAACAGCATTAGAGATTTTAGTCAAAGTAAGACTGGTTGGCTTTTACAGGTGAATGCGTTGATCTCTGCTTGCGAGGGTTTCCTCCTGGTACTCTGGATGACCATTAAATCTTAAATGTCTTTAGTAGTAAGTGTACAGATAGAAAGAGGATGAAAGAGAAAAAAAATGTTTAGTTAAATAACTTACCGTATTAATTTATTTATTAAATGGAAATATATCATAAGAAGAAAGGGGGGGGGGAGTTGGAAAAAAAACATTGAAAATAGAATTTTTACTAATAATCCAGAGCTGTTTAACATATTTATTTTTTTCTCCTGAGATGAGATTTTGAGATTTTTGCAGGTGAAAAGACCACATTTAGCCTTTATCAAAGTCTATGCAGCTTCAAATAGATGACTAAAATATACATTTCTAGTTGTTCTTTCTGCAGCTCCCTTCAGGGGTCGCCACAGTGAATCAACCCCTTCCATCTTACCTTGTATTCTGTCACAACAACCAACTTCATGTCCTCTTTCACTACATCGATAAACCTTCTCTTTGGTCTTCCTTTAGACCTCCTGCCTGGCAG
Source organism: Callionymus lyra (assembly GCF_982586985.1). Classification (NCBI taxonomy): domain Eukaryota; kingdom Metazoa; phylum Chordata; class Actinopteri; order Syngnathiformes; family Callionymidae; genus Callionymus; species Callionymus lyra. The sequence continues at coordinate 38,036,240 of NC_141821.1, read as the reverse complement.
TTCCAACCCCAGCATCCTTCTACATCCTTCTATTTATTCCTCTATAGTTGCTACAATTCTGAACATCTCACTTATTCGTAAAATGTCCACCGCCACACTACCATTCCTCAGGCATCTCCTCACTCTCTAAGATCTTGTTCAATTCAATTCAATTTTATTTAAAGTGTCTTATCATAACAAAGTTATCTCAAGACTTCCTTTTAGAAGGCAGAAACCTCGAGCGGAACCTGACTCATTGTTGACGGCCTGCCACTTTGACCGGTTGGGAGGAAGGATGGGGGGGTAGACAGATGGATAAGGAGAGGAGTAAGGGAAATTATAGTGAGAAAAAAAAAAAAGAGAGTGTATGAGAGTCAATGGAGGTGCTGGAGAGAACTCGGGATCTGATGACGTGGTGAAGATCCTGGATCAGCAGCAGCTCTGGAGGTGGAGCCCTGGGGTTGTTGAATAGTCTAACCAAAAGTACTTTCAAAGTACTCTTTCCATCTTCCTATTACTTCTGTGGCACCTGTCAAAACATGTCCCTCTCTATCCTTAATAACCTGCCTTCACATCTCTATCTCTCTGTTTTCTCTTGTACTTTCCAACCCAGCATACAAGTCATCATACGCCCTTTGTTTGGCCTTTGCCACCTCCACCTTTACCTTGTGCTGAATCTCCCTGTTCTCCTGTCTGCTCTCTTCAGTCTTCTCAGTGTCCCACTTTTTCTTTGCCAACCTCTTTTTCTTTGAGTACTCCTTTAATTCCCCATTCGACCACCAAGTCTCCTTATCTACTTACTTTTAGATGACACACCAAGTACTCTCCTACCTGTCTCCCTGATTACATTAGATGTAGTTGGTTAGTCATCTGGGAGCTCTCCCTGACCACCTAGATTCTTTCTCAACTCCTCCCTGAAAACCATAGAACAATCCTTTCATTTCAGCTTCCACCACTCTGTCCTTTGTTCTGCCTCTGTCCTCTTCGTCTTCCTTGTCACGAGATTCATGCTGCCAACCACCATCCTATGCTGACTTGCTACACGCTCACCCACCACTACTTTGCAGTTACTGATCTCCTTCCGATTACATCGTCTATACAAGATTTGGTCTACCCGTGTGCTCCTACCTCCACTCTTGTGAGTTACCCTATGTTCATTCCTCTTCTGGAAAAAAGTATTCACTAAAGACATTTGCATCCTTTTTTGCAAAGTATATACATTTAACTTCAGACCTTCAATTTCCAGCTTTAGACTCATCGGTCTATCTAACAATTTTTCACTTCTAGGACATCCCTCATGAACTACTCTTTTAGGATAACCCCCATTTCTCTTATCAATACCATAGTAGTACAACTTAAAACCTGCACCTAAGCTCCTCGCCTTGCTACCTTTCTACCTGGTCTCCTGGACACACAGTATATCTACCTTCCTCCTCTGCATCATGTCAAGCAACTCTCTAGCTTCCCAAGTTAAGTTAAGTCCCAGTCCTTTGCCTTTCCTCTTTTCTCTCTGATTCTGAAACACAACTCCCTCCTCTCCTTCTTCGACTTCTACCCACAGTAGCCCAATTTCCATTGTTGCCCTGTATGTTATAGGCACCAATGGTGGTCGTTGTTAATCCGGGCCTCGGCTGATCCGATATGCAAGTCATGGTAATGATTTGCATATTTGGTTTTTGCACCGAATTTAGGTCTGATGTCCTTCCAGAAACTGGCTTGTGACCCCTTAAGGCTGAATTATTGAATTAATGAATGAATGATTTCTAGTTGTTAATGGTTTCTTATTATTTGATATCTAAAACAAAGATGGTTGTTGAGACCGAACAAGAGTCTTGCCCGTGTACACTGACAGTAGGCAGCGTTGACCTTGAAAACTGCCGCTGTTTCCAAGGATGTATCAGAAGCTATAATCCTCAATTTAGTAGATCAATAATATATAATGTGATTACAGTGGAGCTCAGTGGGCTGCAGCAGCTGTCTCCCCCCTCGACCCCCAAGTGGCTTCCTTCAAGTCCTGATTAGTCAATGATTGTCTATTCTTTGGCCGGCATATGGAATCATTGCTTCATTCGCTGTCTGTGTATAGTCATTGATTAGCCCGGCGGCAGAGTGGCACCGGTGATTGTGTCGCCATTCTCCGCGACTCTTGGCTGTTTTCTGAGGACTATTGTAAATCTGTGCTGTGCAGCCGAGATGTGGAGGAAGAATGAGGGACTGAGTCATCCACTAAATACCATCTGGTGACGCGTCCTTGCTTTGTTTTCTTTCTAACCATCCGCCAATTATCTTACTTGGTTTCTTACTTTTGTTTCTCATCCTTGCTTGTCATCAGCTGTTGGAGAACATCTGCTAAATTCTAAATTAATATTATCTATATATTTCCATTATTAATGCATCAGGATCAAAGGATTCTCAACTCCACCCTTTAGATGAGAAAGTTTGATTCAAACTTCTGTATTTAATTGAAAGTTTGGGGGGTTTATTTGCTGACAAAAAAAAATTAAAAAAAGTTAAAAATCAATATGATCTTACCTGTTCTTAACAATGTAATAGCTTGTTTATTAAAATACATATTAAAGCGATAGTTCACTCAAAATTTAAATTCCACTCATGTTCTACTTATCCTCATTGCGACTAAGGGTTGGGATTATTTTCTGAGTAATACATGCTTTTTTAGATTTATTAGCAAAAATGTGTGATCATTTTAATGTAGGACTGGAGCCCACTTGTCGTTCTTCATTCTACGTTACAGTCTAGCACCACATGGGTCAATTTGAATCAAGAAGAAGCAAAGACGACTGAGCTCCAGTCATTACATTAAAATTTACATATGTTTTTGTCTTTCTCTCAAAAGGAACGGATTGCTCTGAAAATAATCCCAACCCTTAGTTGACTTGAGGGTGAGTAAAAAATGATTGAATTTGGGGTAATTGATCACTTTCAGTTATTGGGTGCTGATATCCTTGAATAAAGATGTCAGACTAAATCACAGAAGGGAATCTGTTAAAAGTCGAGGTCAGGGGCCAAACAAAATGTATATTTACCAAAATATCTCAGTCTTAATAGTGATGTTGTCTTTAAATATTTGAAGGCTCAAATTATCTTAATTATCTGTGTTCATAATATCATGACATTCATAATATATTATCTTCAACTCTGGTTTATTTGTATTATATTTTGATATGGACCTTATGGGCTTCATCAGATTGAGTTTAGGACTGTTTTCCAGTTTCACTGTGTGTGTGTTTACTGTGTGGTCGATTTTCAGTTTAAGGCAATCGTGTATAGAAAGAAAACACTATTAGGGCAGAGAAATATTTTCGTTAAGTGTCGCCATGAACTTCATTGACGCTTTAATGTGGTCAACTTTTTGACTTTTCAAAATCTGAATTCTTGAGATGAATTATGTGCCTGGTCTACATAGATGTCATTTGAGACCTGCCCAGTCAAATCTTTAATTTTCTGTGGTCAAAAGACAAATGCCCTTCTTGAAGTCCCACTTATCTACAATTAGGTAAAATATTCCTCTTATTAAACCAATTAAATCTGAGACATGAAAGGAAAATACTTACTGAACATCCTATTCTGGAGAAGATCCCAGGCTGTTTCTCCATCACTCGTAATGTTGTGTGTAGTACAAGGAGTAATACCAACAGATTGCAAATTTAGTTAAATTTAATTTGCATTTTTTTTGTCCAATTCTTTATATATATTCTTATTCTGGTCTGTTGTCATATAAAGCAGCCTTTATCACAAGGAGAAAAGTAGGGACACCATGAAAAGAGCATGATGGGTAATTGAATACGGTTAAATGGGTTCTTTAAGCAACAGCCAATAGATTTCAAAACAATTTGGGTTAATAAAATGAGCTGGATTACTTATTTATGTATGATTATGGTTATATTTGTTTTGATAGTATAATTACATTTTTAATAGTCAATCAAAAATTTAAATCAAATCAATTCGGTTTGTATAGATCCAATTTAGGTAAATTTGGTTATAAAATGCTTTTCTGTCCAGGGCTATCAAAAATAATTATAATTTGATTTTTGTTTATTTCAAGACTAGAACAAGTCAATATAAAAAGTCTCATAAGTTTGTTTGAGCAACACTGGTTGATAGTCCAAGTCCAAATCTTATTTCTTATAAAAAACACTGAGTTTTGATAAATGGTATCCAAAATATCTGCTGTGCTGCATGACCCCCCTTGGATGTTGTGTAAATGTAAAAATTATGAACTTGTCATATTTATTGCTTGATTTTAGGATGAAATTCAATTTAATGCTTGTCTTTGTTTCAGTTAATGAAGTTTGTGACACAGATCTGGGGTGGATACACTCTTGGACGTCTTTCATCGACTTGGCGAAGCTGCAGGTGGTCTTCTAATGGTCCTTTCGTTCCGACTGCTCTAATTACCAGACCACTGGAGACAGTCCAGATGATAAACAACCCCCCAACCCCCTATAATGTCAAAGCAACCTTAAGCCAAAATATCTTCCATTGGTGAAACATTTTGGATACATTTGGGAAGATTCTGACCCGAATGAGGATGCTTATGGTCATGAGACTAAATTGGTAACATGAACTAATTGGCACTGACACACACATACACACAAACACACATCAGACAGATGGAGTGTGTTCATCATATCTGAACCACATTAAAACACAAAAATAACTCACAGCATCTTAGACAGAATGACCCATTCACACGTGGATGATTGACAGTTGGACTTAATTGTGTGTTTGTTACACTGGTGTGTAACTTAAGAAACTTTCAACGGCTTCTTAAGGTCCCTCAGTGTTGGCTCATTTGATTAGTTGCCTCGAGGGGCTCTGCGGATCGATAAGTGACTTCAGTAGCACACAATCACACACAGAGTCTCTCAAGCTGTTCGGCGGGTGTGTTCATAAGCGACCTCATTGACTGATGGGTTAGTTCCACCAGCTCAGACTCCACAGATGGACTCCACACGAACGCTTGTGCCCAGGGGGAGAAGAGGTGGCTGGGCCAGGCTTACTGGACAGGAGGGGCGTCTGGACTCGGGCCATGAAAAAAGTGACCTGGGAATTCTCCCCTCGACTAAGAGAAACAACAAATAATTCATGAATTTTATTTATGTATAAAATGTTTAAATATTTGAATATACAAAACAAATAAATACATATAAAGAAGAAACAAGTAAATACTGTTGAAAAAGTAGTAAGAAGTAAAAAGTTTTTAATTGAGCTACCACTTTTAATTGTTCTTCACATCCATAAAAGTACCATCCAATAAAAAGATACAAGCACTTATAGCACAATAAACCTTCAAAAGTTTTGGAAAAAGTAAAAATATTTGTCTTTCACTTATGACTGTTTTTGTTTTTATGTATGACAAACTCTTTATTACTTATGTTATTTAATGGTTTTTTTTAGTTTAAAAAAATCGAAATCTTTAGAAGATTAATAAAAAATATTCCAATCATGCAAGAAAATAAACTGTCTGGTCTTATGTTATCTATCATAGAAAATATATAGTTACAGCAAACATATCATTAGTGTTGTATCCTGGGGGTGTTTCGGGTCTCATAACAGACACTCTTGCCCAGGTGACCCAGCCAGGTTTGATCAGGCCCCGGCTTGTGTCTAAGTAGCTTGTTTAGCCAACGGATCCCCCTGCTTGATCCACAGCCACCTTGATGCCTTTTCTGCTGCGTCGGTGATGTCTCTGGTGGCTTTCCTTATCTGCAGTCCCTTCACTCCCAACATTTTGAGTGCCCTGATGAGAGACTGGCAGACAATCCCTCTGCACCCAACCTCGATTGGGTTGCACCGGTCCTCCATCCCCTGCTTCGGCATTCACCTGCCAGCTCCTCTAACTTGGCCCTCTTCCTCTCGAAGGCCTCCTCCATCCAGTCTTCCCAGGGGACAGTCAGCTCCAGCAGGACCACTTGCTTTGTTGTTTCACACCAGGACTATGTCTGGCCTGAGTTTGGTCACAGCGATGTTATCAGGGGACTTGCGCTGTCTTCCTAGGTCCACCTTCAGCTGCCAGTCCCGAGCTGTTGCCAGCAGCCCCCCTGCTTGAGTCCTGCGCTGCTGTGGAGTTTCCCCAGCTCTGACAAAGGCGATGGATTGCCTTTTTGGTTGTTGATGTTTGCTGGTGGAGATGCCAGTGCTGATGACCTCTGCAATGAACCGCAGCACCTGGTCATGGCGCCAACGGTAACGCCCATCTCTAATTGCACGTGGGCAGCAGCTTAGGATGTGCTCCAACGATCCGGCTTTCTGGCAGAGAGAGCAAAGTGGGGTCTCGGCTAAGCACCAGCGGAAGAGGTTGGATGGGCTCTGGAGTACATCATACACCGACTGTATGAGGATCTTGATCTGATTTGGCTCAGATCACCATTGCTCTGTCCATTAGATCTTCTGGTCGGCTGCCTCTTCCAATCGGGTTCATGCGCCATGCTGCTGCATCCCTACTGTCCTACTGCAACGGGCTTCCTCCACCCTTGCTCGGAGCTCATCCTGGATCAGCTGTCGCCTCTCCTTTCCCTGGAACTTGTTGTAGCGAGGTAATTGGTTACTTACGAGACTTGCCCGTCCAGCTCACTGTGTCGCAACCGTGCCTCAGCCTGGTTGACAGCCTTCTGAGCCTTCCACTTCCTGCCAGTCCTCACTTCTATGCCTGCCGAGGAGACCTTGTTGTCGGTGGAGTCCCTGTACAGCAGCACCTCTCTAGCTCGGGTAACCATAAACTCCTCCGTCAGACTACTGATGGCAGTTTTAGTTTGCTGTTTCTCCTGTACAGGGCAGTGCTGCTGAGGCTTCGTGGTAGGCTCAACCACTTCCTGAGGAAACAGCTGACCTTCCTCCGGAAGCACTCAACGGTAGTCATTGGCACGTCATACACCAGCAGTGGCCAGGGGAGTCGTGGCAAGATGCCTTTAAACTTGCCTGGAAGCCACGGCTTATCCACCGCTGTGAGCCAGGTTCCCAACTCCTCTGTTGTGGATCAGAGTGCTGCGCTGCCGTTTAAGCTGCTTAAGGTGATCTTGCCCAGGCTCTTTACTGGCTTCTCTCTCACAGACACCTCCTACCACAAAGGGAAACTTGTCTGTTACATTCCCCCTCATCACCACCTGGGACCTGGACTTGGCTGGCTTGAGTCCATCCATGCCCAGCTGATAAGATGCTCAAGGCCTTGCAGGATCCATCTACAGCCCGGGATGTTGTAGTCACTGTCAGGTCATCCATAAATGCTCTGATGGGGGGCTGCCGCATGACGAAGTTGGTGAGTGGGCCTCTGCACTCAACTTCTGCTGACTTCACCACCATACACCAAGGCAAACAATATCACCGAAATAGTGCATCTGGTGATAATGTCCCTGATAATGAAATGTCGCTGTTACTGTCCCAGAGGTGACTCTCAAGCTGAAGCAGCTACAGTAGTTCAGTATGAGGTCCATGATCTTGCCTGGAATGTGGTGTCGTTGTAGTGAGGTTTCCTACAGTTTGTGTGGGATAGACCCATGGGCGTTGGCAAGATCCGGCCAAAGGACTGCCAGGTTTCCTTAACTTCACGTGCCTCCCGGATCAGCTGAGTGACAACTCCTGTATGCTTGATGCATCCTGGAACCTTCGGGATCCCACCCTTCTGCATGGTATACTATAATATATACTATAATATATATTCATATACTTGGCAAATAAATACATAATATACACACTAGCACTCTACATTTGTTATTATTATCTCTGTACATATATGCTATATATACCAACTTTAAATGTAATATTTAAATATAACCATCAACATTATCGTAACACTTATTCTTCCATATATTGATTTAGAAATATTTAGTAAACTTTGTTAAACATTTATAATTGGACTTTGTTTTATTTATGTCTCCAGACTGTCCCACAAAGTGATTTATCAGCTCGATACACATATGCTTGTTTTCAAGTTTACATCTCCCCTTATATTATACCCATTCCCTCTCCATGAACATTCCCTGTGTTTTTATTTGCAATTGATTATTTCTTGCTTTGAACATTATTTACACTGTTTTAAATATGATCAGATGCATGAAGTTCCTCATCTTATCTTTACTGTATTGTGTTTTTATGTTACTTAAGTTGTGTTATACAGATATTCTGAAAGTTGTTCTCTGCTCTAATAATGATAGAGTAGTATCTGAACCCTCAGAGTGACTCGTGAAGTCTTGTTTCCCTCACTTGAGACAAGACCCCAGGGTATTAGGACTCAATTTGGTGGACTTTTAGTGTCCCATGGGGGCCACTTGTCAACGATAAATGGAATGAATGTTGGCTGTGAAGCTTGTCCACCCACACGGACGAGCCCTCCGTCCCGCTGACCAAATTCGCTACACACTTTATTCCACAGACTTCAATCACCTCTTAGCATCACCACAGCCCACCGCCCACGCCGCTGTCACTCATGGTGTGCTCCACCCCCTCCCGTGTTCGACCCAAAATACAATCCTCTGTCGCCCACGCACGCCAGTTAACCTGATAATGAGACGGGCAACTCCTGTCATGTCCTTCTTCCCCTCACCGTGTTCTCCCGACCAGTCCACATCTTTATCCCCGCCCACGCTAGCTGTTTAATGGACTTCGCCACTTAATCACCCACTGGTTAACTGACCGACCGTCTGGATGAGTGACTGGTGAACACGGGGCATGCTGGGATAGCGTGGGCGTGAGAACTAGCTGCACGTGGGCGTCATCTAGAGCATAAGGACACTCGAGACAACAGCCAAAAATGGCCGACTTGTGGAGCGGGAGGACTCTTGAAACGCGATCACAGAGATGATATCTTTAATTAATGACAATTGAATAATGATTATTTTTTCTTCATCCCAGTGAGGATCTGTTTGAATCCAAAAAACCTCCATAGGATGAATTCCAATCATCTTCACTGGGATTCCTCTTGTGGTATCTCAGGGTCAAGGTGACCCAAAAAGCCCCAAAACAAATGTGTTTGTGGTATCCCTTGTGTATCCCTTGTGTAAAGATGAAAAACCTCCCTGGCTTCCAGAAATACATATGCAGCTTGTTCACCTTGACCCAGGGACAGCTCAAGGGTAAACCTTGATCCAACCAAGCCTCATAAACTTCTTTACAGAAACATTAATTTGCTGTAGGGGTGAACCAATATCTGTTCTTTTGGCCAACACTGATTGCCGATTTACAATAGTCCCAAAAGGCAAATGCCGAAATCTTCTAGATATCGGTAGTATATCCCAGTAACTTAAATAAACTCAAAAGAAAGTTTGACCCCACTGTTCTCTTATTTCCACATTTCTAAAGATCAGCTGCTCTGTATCCAACTGTATCCAACCAAAACTTAAAACTGCTAGCCCAAATTCCAGACTGGGTGTTTGACTAAACTGTGGACACCGAGTATGACGTAGTTTCAGGGGCGACGCTTGCAGCATCACAAGAGTAGACCGCTGCTCTGCAGAGATATTGATGTCTTCATACAATGAAAAGCAAAATAAACATTATTATCCTGATCGTTATAATTATCTTCAGCCCAGAGGCGCCACTGAATTATTCATGTAGCGACGTGTGTGCGTGCGACAGCATGTGTGCACAAGTGTGTCTGTGAAGACGGCAACCTTAAACGAGTGTGAACATTGTACAAAGAGAAGATGACAGTGGTTGTATCAACCACTTTTTTAGCCATTTAGCCATTGACGTTACAGCCTTGAAATGAACAGCTGACATCTTTCACACAAACGTCTTGAAATAACAAAGCGAGTGAGTCAAGGCCGAGTCAAATGGCAGCTCAGACGCTTATTACTTCTCACAGACTGATTATTCTATCAACTTCTGAATGAGGGAAACTCCTCTGACACACATGCAAACATTTAAAGAGACACTCAGATGGATCTGAGAGTGATCAGTTGAATCCACTTGTGTGTGTTTTGCAGTGGCCGAGCAGCAGAGTTGCTTCACAATAAGAAAAAATTCTCAGCAGCTAAAAGTGATACACATCATACATACCTCATAGCCACACTAGCTTATATAAATCAATTTCATATGGAAGTTGACACCACGGTGTCAGAGTGTACGGTATATGTTCAAAAATGTAATTCCAGGGAGGCTAAAAGATTAGATTCCCTCGCCATGAAGCAAACTAGCTTCCAGGCGGTTTCATATGTTCAAGTGACATCAGTCATGAATATTTATGACTCCGACCATCAGATGAGATAAGTAACCAAAAACTAAAAACATAATTCAAAAGTTGCCTTTGTTTACATTGAGGTAAATAAAACAAATCAGAAGCAAAACTTTATACTATATCAGGTATCAAACTTTTTTAGTATAATTAAAATATGTATTGTTTTATTTTACTGTTTTTACCACCCAATAATATATTATTTCAAAATATTCAACCTATTAAATGCACCTACTGTATGTTACGGTGTCTACGTATACGCTAAACATTTAGATCTGATGTGTGATATGCAGGACTGAGGAGATTCGGATTAAAAACAAAAAGCTTTTATTATACAAAATCGTATAAACAAAAAAAAAAGTCTTTAAATTACATTAATGAAAATAAATCTAAGTTTAAGTTTAAATTGATATGTTTGATGCTGGATCTTTTTGGAACTCTGGTGAAGGGAAATTGTCCACGTTTAAGAAATTACTTAAAACGTCATATTAATAGGTTGTAACATCCAAGAGTGCATTATGATTATGTACTCTTGGATTAACAATTTCAGAAACAAAAACACAGTTTGAGGCGTTTCACAAGGACTCAAGTTTTGTAGCATGAACCAATTCTATTTTGTTTATTTTAGAAAATAGAGTTAAGAAAGAATGACAACCTATTAATCATCACTATGGAACAGTTTTTCTAAAATCACAGCTTTCAGCTGAATGTATTCTAACTGCAATCATGATGAATTTCAGCTTCAAGTGCTTCTTCTGGATCCCAGGATGGTGTGTGTTGGCTCTGACGACAGACCAGGCCTTCTACCTCCTCTTCAGCCGGCACGATCCAGTGCTGGGTCAGTGCCGGCAGCTGATGGTGGCAAATGAACGGGTGGCCAAAAATCATGCCTCTCAATTCAACAGACTGCTGTAAGAGGTGATTGACAGGCATAATTTTATCCATTACAATATCCTAATCAACTCATCATGTCTGCTCTATGATTGTTTATAGTCCCTTTATGGCACACTATTAGAATGTCCAGAATCAACTGAAATATGTCCTTCTTGACTCTCCATACCAGTTCAATAATAACATGTCAATCTTCAAAGTTGATTTTATAAAGCATGAAAGTTGTGGATGCACAAATACTAAATTCAGATTTTGAATGAATGTGCTTTTTATTCTGGACACAGAGATGGTTGATTTTTGGCCGCTGTCAGTGCCCGAGGCAGGGATTAAGGAAGGGGCTGGGTATGTTTGACAGTTGTACATTCAGAAAATCCAAAATAATGAGATAGATTTAGTATTTACAGATCATTTCTCAATCTGCAGATGCTTGATCTGGATTAAAACATCATCTTTATCTGATCTGCTTCACCTCAAAATAGACCTTTAACCTCAGGTTTAAAGTGGTTAACATGTGTTGGGGTACATGTGCTAGGCATGTCATTGCATACCAGTGCCCACATCAGACTTCAGCCGCTGCATGGATCATGTTCTCAGGCTGTAGTTTGTTCCTGTGTCTCTGATTGTGTTGTTGTACAGTCATGGCTAATTACCTTGATAGTCTGTTGACAGCGCTGAGACAATTAAAGTGCCAAATGGAAAAGCGGGCGGGGGGGCTTGTCTGGAACGTCCACTCCGAACTCCGTGGAACCATTCATCTCCAGTCGGTGTTTATTACAGGAAATGGTTCACAGACGACGAGGATGAGGTTTGTTTAGGACGGTGTTTGGATCAGAGTCGCTCTGTTTATCTTCTTGCTGGGAAGTCTAAATATGAACTTCAAATTACGCCCAACTATTTTCAGGATTTCTGTTCTCTTAAAGTGAGAAAACATCCTCGAGTTGAGAGATGAAGACTGAGCAAACCATCTGAATGTTCTCAGTCATCACCCTGATGGTTGTTCAAAATGATATCTCATTATTTTGTCTTTTATCTTCTTTAGAGTTCTATCTCTTATTTTTTTTTTGTTTTATTTTATTTTATTTTTTTTTATTTACATACCTTCACCAGTTACAATGCAGTACATGTAAACTGTAACAGTCACAGAATACAATTGTATTGTCCATTCTGTGGTGGGGCATCCATTGTCCATCAACAGTTTTTTTTCATAAACAACTTAATTGTTGGATAAATGTTGGACCCAATAAAAACTGTCTGGTTCCCTGCCAAGAGCTCATGATAACTCACAGTGGCAAGGAAAAACTTCCTGTAAGAGGCAGAGACCTTGGAAGGACCGGACTCGAGGCAGGCAGTCTCCTTCGCAACCGATCAGGCCCATGTCAAATGTATAAAATACACAGGTATACAGACTCCGGTGGGTGAAGATATAGAGGGGAGAGGGGGAGGTTGACATGTTAGAGGTAGGTGTGTGTGTGTGTGTGTGTGTGTGTGTGTGTGTGTGTGTGTGTGTGTGTGTGTGTGTGTGTGTGTGTGTGTGTGTGTGTGTGTGTGTGTGTGTGTGGTTTTGTGTGTGTGTGGTTGTGTGTGTGTGGTTTTGTGTGTGTGTGTGTGTGTGTGGTTGTGTGGTTGTGTGTGTGTGTGTGTGTGTGGTTGTGTGGGTGTGTGTGTGAAGAGAGTGCAAGTAGGGACCCAGAGGCACCAACCACCCAACCCTGCATGGTGGGTAGGCAGAACCCAGTGACACCAAGAAGCCACCACACCCCCAGCCAGGCCAGAGGGCATACAGTACCTAGCACAGCACGATCCAGACATGAGGGCCCAAGCCGCGGCAGGTACCCGCGGGAGACCAGGACCAGGCAGGCGAGATAACCACCAGAGCCGAGCCCGACCCCAAACACCAGCGAGAAAGCGGACCACCACCGGGGGGGCCCCGGCGGCGCGCAAGGGCAAGCACCAGCGAGGACGACCGAGGAAGCAAAGAGGGGGAGACACCAGGCGCAGGCACGGAGGCAGAGGGGCCAAGGGCCCGCCCTCCAAGGGACAGCCAGAAAACCAGTCAGGGGATAGAGCTCCGGGGCCAGGCCGGGCCACGGAAGACCCCCAGATCGTCAGGCCACCACCAAGTCCATAGCAGGGGACCGCAAGAAGACAAGCCAAGGAGATAGGGATCCACTACAGCAGCAGCAGCGGAGCCCCCCCCAATACCCCGTGAACACGACCAGTAGCCGGGTCGAGCGCCACCGCATGAGCCCAGGGGAACAATGGCCAAGTACCGGCTCAGGTCTTCCGGTGAGAGTCCCCCGGGTCACAGGGGCACCACGGTTGTGTGGGCAGGGATGCCATTAAACTTTTTTTTTTTTTTTTTTTTGGCAGGGCGGGGGTAATGGGGCTGCAGCCGTCCGGGAACAGCCCCCAATCTTCAAACTGTAGACCGTCCCCAACAGCCACAGCCCACCTCCTCCATGTCATGAGGGAAGTTGGGGGGCCAGCAGTATTACATGGGCGGTCAACGGTCTCTACGGTGCCAAGGCCCCGCCCATCATACGTACTGACCCCCAGCCCCCGCCCCCACCCACCATGCAGCACCTAGGGGGACAGCATCACTTGCATGGGCGGTACATGGTCTCTACGGTAAGATGGGTCCGCCCGATGCCTCCGCCGTCCCCCTACCATGTCCCTGCCCAGTGTGCGGCCCCACCACCCGGGAAGCCCCCGAAAGACTGACCAACCCGGCCACGCACCCCCAGGACCAAGGGCAACAGATTCCCCCACCACAGCACATGCCACACAGGGCAAGTAGAGGTCCACAGCCACCGCTGCAGCAGACACCCACCCCAAGACAGGCCCCCACAACAGACCAGGTGAAGCCATCGGGGCCGGAGGGCCATCCAGAACACCCGGCCAGCCCCAGCCCCACCCCTAACGGTTCACCCGCCAACCCCGTCAGCCGGACCAGCAACCCACCAGCCCCAGCACCGCCCCCAACGCAACCCCTCGTCCACCGCCCCAACCACCCCCGCCATCACCAACCCCCGCACACCACCAAAGACCCCCCGGAAGCGGGCCACCCCCACGCCGGCACACGGGGCCATCGCGGTACTAGCGGTCACCGCCACCAGGCCCAAGGTCCCACAGGCCCCGGCGAGGCCAGAGGCAAGCATGACCCCCAGCGCCACCGACGGTCCTAAGAGGAGACAACTGCCTCCAACATGCCCCCCACACAGAGACGGGAGCGGCAATCTCCAAGTCCCGTCGCACTCCCGGGTGAATCAGTAATGTAGTATTGTAATTTATTGTAGTTTATGTATGTGTTTGTTATGTATAAATGTGTGCGTATGTGGTTGTTTGTATGTGGTTGCGTGTGCATAATAGTATGGGTGTGTATGGGAAGATACATCAAAGAAAATAAACATTAAGGACAGAGGGAAGCCATTGATGTACACGTGACGCATAATTTGTTTGTATAATTTGGAAGTCAGGCAGTTTCGGTTAAGAGGGAGATAATATGGTCCCAGGTTTGATTGAAATTCGGTAATTCATCATTTAGAGACGCCAGAAGTTTTTAATTTGATATATAATCAAGTAAGAGGTCTTTCCAAATGTGGATGTTGACCTTTTCCTTATTCTTCCAGTTCAGAAGGATGGTTTTCTTGGCTATGTTAAGACAAATTAACAATACGGCCTCTGTTCTCCTCTGCATGGGGAGCCGAGAAGTGTCTCCCAATATACAAATCCTTGGACAGTATGGAATGGTTAAGTTCAGAAATGTTGATATATTACTTGTAACATTAAGCCAAAATGATTCGACCAGTGTGCAAGTCCACAATGAGTGGAAGTAGGAGTCTTTTGTGTCAAGGGAGCAGCTGGTGCATCTGTCTGATTCAGTGAAGCCCATCCTGTGTAGTCTCGAAGCAGTATAGTGACTTCTATGAATAACTTAATACTGGATAAGCTGTAAATGTTTGTTTACATTCTTAAAGAAAATATTGTTGCATATTTGACTCCAAAAATCAGGGTTTGTGCTCATAGCCAGGTCTTCTTCCCATTTTGAGGTTGGTATGCATATGGAGGTGTCTGCCTGGTTCAGTACTGAATATATTTTGGATATTATTTTCTTTGTATTAGGGATGTTTAGTATTTTATTCACTAAGATAGAGTCTTTAGTCGCCATATTTTGTCTGACTATTGGTAAAATAATAGAATGCAATTGCATATATTCCAAGAAATGTGAATTTGTCATTTTAAATTTATCAACAAGCTCAGAAAAGCCAACAAGCGAGTTACCTTTTACGATATGGTGCAGGTGTGTAACACCGTTTTCCTTCCAGCTGCTGAAGTTTACCATTTTTTTTTTGATCGTAAAGTCTGGGTTTTGCCAGATGGGTGAACGTATTGAAGGGGCTATATTTTGGGATTTGGTGATTTTTAAGGTTCTCCACCAAGCTTTTAATGTTGTATTTATCGTTAGAGTATTAAAGCATTGGTGATTTTTAATAGTTTGAGTTATAAATGGAAGATCTGACAATAGGAGGTTGTTACAATGAGCCTGTTCTGTGTCGAGCCAAGGAAGAGTCAGACTTTGGACCATGCAGCCATTGAGTTAGGTATTTTAGCTGGTAGAGAGAGTTCTATCTCTAATAAATCGCAGAAAGATAAAACAACTTCTATACATTAAAAGTGGTAAAGGAGGTATTTGATAGCTGACAAGAATATTGTGAAGTTTTTCTAAATTAAAGTTTTAAATGAAAAAAAGAAAAATAGACTCAAGTTGAATATTTGTGATTATGCAGAAAGAATTTTAGAATATAATTTGTATGTGAAAGTTCATATAAAGATTTTGCTGTAATCAAAGCAAGACAAATCTAGACAAACTATGTTACTCACAAATTGGAATTAGCTCTAAATATTTTATAAATTTAGATGAACAAAGTCATGAAATTATTTAGTCTTTTATGCTGTTAAGAGTCTGATCTCTGATGACTCATAGAGCGTTAAAGCTACATTTTTATGTTCAATTGGGTACAGGATGTAGTTTATAGAAGATAAGAATATAAATATATGACATTTTTATTATAATATATATTTTATTTTAAATGAAATGTTGTATATGTGACTATGCAGTAATAATTTAGTTAATTCAATAAAGTATGATATTGGTTATGTAAGCATTTATTATTAAAAGACCTTGGATTTAGATCAATTAATCTGAAAGCAAAAACAAGAGAAGATGTTACATTGTAAACCAATATCAGAACAACACAACTATATAAAAATATTTGTCGGAAAAAAGAAAATCATCAAAAGTCAGATTGTTAAATAGAAACTAGGACAAAAAAGGACCTGCATTTCTTTATATTCAGTTTGGTAGTTGAACACGGACCTCATGCGGGCAGATTAATACGGGGAAAGGCCACACAGCTGGACACCGACTGAACAACAACAGTGACAATGTTTACATGACAGCTGAGGAAACAGAAAATATTGCCTCACCAAGATGAGACTTGTAAACTGCAACACAGTCCAACTAAGGGAGAGAAATGTGTAATGTTATAAGTCTAAAGTAAACAAGCTGTGGTCTATGTAATGCCAGCAGTGCCATAATTGGAATAAAAAAGCGAATTGAAAGAGATTGACATGTATTTCCTCCTTGTCCCTCGTCCTTGCTTTCCTGCTGTCCACACCAGCTAGACAAAATGTATCTGCAATTTATGAGCTAGCGTTGGTTGTTTGTTGCCCTCTAGTACTAACCATCAATTTAAGCGATACATAGAAAACAGATAGTGGCTTCTTATCCAAGTTAATATTATTTACTCTGAAACACCAAAGGCAAAACTGAATCTTAAAAAAAAGAAAAATCAGTTAAGGAAAGCCGTCGTTTATTTTAATTAAGGAACTTTTTGAGCGCGCCAGGATGGCATTGAACCATCTATTATCGAGTTTCTCTGGAACTCTTTAGTCAAACAAGTTCTTTTATGTAGCCTCAGAGGACGACAGTTATTGCCTTTTTCTGACTGTTCTCTGTCTTTGAGTCATTGAGAGGTTGTGGTCATTGCTCTCTTTCTGAGCATTAGTTATTACAGAAGATATATTGCATTAGTGTGTTTTTGTTGAATTGCTATGAAGCCTTCAGAAGCACAACTCTGACTTCTGGTTAAATAAAACTACCTACTTAGGATTGGCGGGGACGCGAGGTGAACGAAGGGTCATATTGTCAGACCCTCCATGTCGTTTGTGCTGATCAAATACAAAATGGCATCTAGGTCCACAAAACCGGTTTCTGCTGTGAAAACTCTGGGTATGAACCATGTAAATATAAAGTTAGATATCCTAATAATGCATCTGCGGAGTCAGTGAGTAACACAGAGCCGAGGGTGGTAATGACGCCTCTGTCTGCGTTCACTCACATCAATGTTAGAACGTCAGAGTTGTCACAGGCTGAGCCAGGGTCTTTGAAATGTTGCTTAGCAGCGCAGATGTGCTCGTTTTCAATAGTTTCTTCTCCCCAAAATAGCCACGCACTGGTGTTTGATTTAGGCCTTCTGTTAGACACATGAGCCAGGAAGGGGGACATGGGGCCGAATCTGGAACAGGAGAGTCATTTCATATCCTCCATGTGGTTGGATTCAATTAAAGTCGATTCACGTTCATATAAATATTGCTTGTGTTTAAGACATGTCAAGTTAGGAATATGACTTGACTCTTTAAACGATGATGAGAAATAAGATACTGGTTTAAAGACACAGATTTCATTTGTATACAATGAGAAAGATAAATGAGTTCTTCTCTGTCTGAATCGTTTGAGAAGCCAAACACTGTTAGGTTGATCTAATATCTTCATCTCAGTTTCACAAGCTCTCACACATGCAGCCGAAGAAAATAAATACATTTGATTACCATGCTTTTGTTCAAAACTTTCCCATCAGATAAGATAAGCAATATATATTATCCATCTTGACAATTATACCAGGACTACCAGTAAGAACAAAACTCACGTCAAATTATGGGAATTTGATGAACTATAAAATAATTAGGATTATGGATCTTGAGGCTCAGAGAATATTTGCAATCTCACCTTCTGTTTGAAAAAAAAAGGAGCCCCTCTCTTAGTGCGGGGGTTACGTCCTGAAATAAACTAAATCTGTGAAGTACTGACACTTCTACTGTTCACAATTAAATTACATGTTGAGAGATTATCCCTCCTTGCACTCTTCATAAACATTTCCCACACTGTCATTAACATCTCAATATTATCTGACAGATTTACTCTCCCAAAACATGTCATTTTAACAGAAGGAAATTATTGAAGGTGTTGAATGTTTAGTGGATGAGTCTTTGCAATAAAAAAAGCAATACACTTTCTTATAATAGCGAAATCAATCAGGAATCGATATTGTATAAGTTTGGGATTATACACAGGTCATTGAAGGTGTCATGAGGCTGACTTTGATTGGCTGAAGATGTATGTGTTGATCGCCGGGTTACAGGTGAGAGAGTCAGTGTTGATTTTGTTATTGAACATTGCAAGGCGGGAACATTGTTTCTGTGTTTTGGACCAGTTACGAAATAACTTCACTCTGGGAGGAGCTGCTTGGAGGGGTTAGGTGGGCTATTTCATCCAGTAGGACGCCGATGTCATATAATCTTGGACCTAAAAGCAAGACCACAGAAGGTGAACAGCGATATTGGACCACTGTCTACTTTTTTGGGGGGCTGTGGGGTCACAATTTTAAATTGTTTAAGATATTGGCCCTATTTGAGATTACATTTGACAACCATGAGGTTCAAGGATTTAAATCTAGTGAGAATCTGGCTTGTATTTGTTTCTTTTTTCATCCTAATGTCCAATTGTTGTTTTTAAACTTTTATTACTGAAGTAACTCAAGTTCTTTCATCCTCACCTTCAGAAAATTTAATTGAAGTAGTCAAAAATGGAAATATCTCGCTCGATGTTAAGATCATATGTTACCGGTTCGACAAGAGGACCAAGTTGGAGAAGTGCTCAAGTATTTTATTTTTAATTATTTTGATAACAGAATATCTGCTTCTTATCCGAACTGAGGAAGCACAATAGAAGCATGTGATGAAAAAAAATAGTTACGACACAATTCAAAGAGACTTGCCTAGTCCTCGAAGAAGATAGAGGAACATCAAGACCATAGTCTCATAGGTGGATCCAGAGGGCGACAGTGGTGTCAGACGTGGGTGCTGCCAAGACACACCAGGAGCCAGACACACTCACGCCGCCTCAGGCCCAGATGGCACCAAGCATGTGGAGCCCCCTGCCAACCGCCTGTCGCCGAAGCCCCTAAAATGGATCTGGTCCGACACTGGTGGCTCTCCTGCTGCCGGCCATCGAGTACGATGGAGAATTTCAAATGTCAAGTAGCTGTTTGTCCTAGCTGTTTGTACATTAACATGGCTTAACTCTTTTCATTTACTCAGGAGAGGAAAGAGTGGGATTTAAACTCTGCTCTTGTTCCATGTCATCTTTTTTATTTTCCAATTTGCTCATTAATACATGCTTGAAAATCATTGTTGGGAATCCCAAAATGCAACCTAAAGCTGCTCCTCTATGCCCCCCCACCGCCGCCCTTCCTACCTCACTCTTAGCAGCATTTACCACTAACATGCCTGATTCCCCAATCATGTTTATGAAAATGTGTTTAAATGTAACACATGTACATCACGGATGCTGCCACCACCTCCAGCCTGAACCGCCTCCTGCTTCCTCCATCTGTACCAAGGCAGTGTTCACTGATCAGAAGCTAAATCACAAGTTTGTCAACAGTAAACAGTTTCACACTTCAAGCGAAGTTAGTTCAGTCTTATTTTTTCACAAAAAAAGTCCCAAATAATCTGTTCACTTGAATTACAATTTTAAATAGCACACTTGTAAATACTGTTGGCAAGAAGGAGGACAAAAATATGTTGAACACAAGTGATTTGTTGATGGAGCCTCATGAAACAGCTGATGAGGTATCATGATACAGTGTCTTTATTTTTTAAAGAACACTGGATGGCACTCTAAGTTTGAAAATGATGCCAGATTTAATTGAATTAGTAGATCAGAGCCAACTTTTATAAAGTAGAGAGTGCCATCAAGTGGTCTTACAGAATGAAGTCACTGTATCATAATATCTCATCAGCTGTTCATGAGGCCTCATCAACACTTCACTATTAAACAATGTTGGATTTAACATGGAACCGATATTCTTACCTTGAAAAAAACTGTTTTTTATTTGATTTTGTATTAAAAAAAATTGGATAATTAAAATGTAACAAAGATATCAAGAGATCACTGAGAAAAAAATGGAATAAATGTTTAGCTTAACAGTTTTATTTTATAACTTTAATATTTTCACCTATTAAGTTGATTACATTTTAGATACAATAAGGATCAAATCTTTCTCAATCTCTGAAGTACTGACACTTCTACTTTTTTTGGTAGAAAACTTACAATAATAATACACAAATATGCTTTTTCATTTAAACACAAAGTTAATTAACCCTCTATCTGTGTTACCTGAAAGTCAAGGTGACCCGAAGGCCCTTGTGTTGTCTCTGAGTCAAAGTGAACCAAACATATTTGTTTGACCCCGGGATAACACAAGGGTTAATCTTCAAGTTTTGTGGCAACAAAGAAGTGCATTTTAAATTGAACCAGAAAATATTGTTGAAATAATAAATGATGCATGTGTTGTAAATAAATCTAAAGGTAATAAACACAAATAATAAAATAAAAAGACATTAAGGCCACACATCCTAGTAGTGGCGAGACTTTTAAAGACAGAAAACTGAAAATAGATCAAATTGAATGTTTGTTCATCTCTCAGTCATTTATAATTTGACTTATAAGGGTTTGAATATCAAAAACTTCTATCATTTTTTTTACTTTAAAAAAATGTAATTTTCACATCAATTTATTCAAAAACTTTAACAAAAGCTCTGAGCAGTTCGATGAGCGTGCACACACTGAAGCAGCAGATTGAGCGTGTGCACGCCGAGGGTCAAATTACAGCGACACACAAAAGACGATGCGACCCCATGTGGATGTGACCCCTCGACCCTTCTGTCACACACAGTGCCCATCTGCCACAGACATAACAAGGAGGGGCGGGGCCTTCTCAGAGGGAGTGGACGCACTTTTTAGGAGAGCGGAGGCAACGTCAAAGCAACTTAGTGCAGAATAAAGAAATCGTCTTCACGGTGAATTTTTAACTCTTTATCTGCAGACACAATGATGCACACACACACAAGAATACGGACACATAACCTAAGGCAACTCTGCCCAGAACCTCCTCTCGTCTTTAAACTAGTTCCGTCTGAAACTAATAATGCCAAATAAAAGGAATCTATATGGACTTTCGAGCGATGAATGTGGAACAGATGAGCAGCGGAATGAGTTGCAGGCTGTAACAGAAGCTGCTGAAAGGAAAGATGTTCGTCTCACAAAACTGTTTGGTTACATGTTCAGTTGTCAACAGCAAATTAGCTACAAAAACTTACTGTTTGTGATTTTTGCAAGCATATGAAGGACTTTAAAGGAGTTTGATTTAGTGTAGATTACCTTATGTAAGTAAGTAAGTAAGTAAGTAATTTATATTTATAGAGCGCTTTTCTAGACCAGGGTCACAAAGCACTTAAACAATCAAAAACTGTTACATCTGACCTCCAAGACCATATGTTTAAGACTCAAGGTCCGCGGAACAAATCTGGCCCACCAAGTAATTTTATATGGCCCGCTGGAGGGTTGGCTAAAATGTATTTCGCCCGTTGGCTCCTTCTCAGTCGTCTGTGGGACTAAAAATAGAAAGTTGCCCTTGTGGTTAGCAAAAAAGGAAAAAATGCAATGAAACAGAAAATGCTGCGCCTTGTGTAGATTCTACGGAGCCCCTAGGTGGACATGGAAGAAAAAAATATGTGAAAGGCATCTGAAGAGGATTTTAAGTGAAAGGGGACTCTCTCGGTGTAAAACGTACTTCACTCTAGGATATGTCGTCGGATTCATCAGCAACCAGTTACAATCCTCTGGACAAAGTCTCACGCTTTGAGTGTGACAGTAACGCAATTCTCACAACACACGCCACATTCGACATTTCTCAGGCTTACATTTACCCATACAATACTATATATTTCTTTTTTAACGATAATAAACGTGGTCATATTTGCCTGAATCTAGTCAATCACAGAAACCATCACTCAATATTAATCAATCAGAAGCAGCATAAGGCGGGACTATCTGTCAGTTCAGCATCTCTACTCAGACGGACAGAAACAGAGTGGTCGAGTTATCGTAACTTAACAACAACATCATACTGCTGTCAATCTATCAGTTGTTCAAGTTTCTCATCTCATGAGCCGCACTTTAATTTTGGAAGATATCCCTAATCTGTGCTATAAATTCCCCAAACGCCGTTAAGTAGGTGGTAATAAACTTCCGGCTTTCAAATTAAGAGCATCAGCGCAACTGCCTTCATTATCACGGTGAGTCTCTGAAATGAAATGTCTTAAATTCACGTTGTTCATCTTTTTATCATTCATTAGTTGTGCCATATCTATTGATTGATTAATATGATCTAAGATTGTCACCCAATAAATAGGATTTACATTTTTGCTTGATCTCGCAATGACCCAGACTTCCCACCTTTCCTACACTACCACTGCATCATTCACCAGCAGGCGATATGCGCGGAAGTGACCGGGGTTGACCATGTAATGACGCCAAAGCCAAGCCTCACCGGACATTTCAGCTGCTTTTGGAAGAGCTGTCTGGAGAGTATGGAGACTTGTTGCTGCATCAGATGGCTTAGCAGAGGGCGGATTTTGAAACGTTTTGCGGCACTTTTGGTGCCTTTTGCTTGACCTTGTGTTTTTAACAGACGTCATGGAGATGATCGTGTTATTGACCTTTTTCTCTTACCTATCACTAACATGATCAGTCCTGTAAAAGCTTTTAAAGCCAAAATGAACATTTTCTCAGTTTCCCTCTGTGCAAAGGGTTGTTAACGACAATGTTTCTGCAACAGTGGCCTTTGATAAAGCTGACGCAAAATACTGCCAAGTGATTAGCAGATGGATGCAAGAGTTTGACAACAGATTTTTGTGACTTTGATCAAATTGAGCCATGTGTGTCATTCATTTCAAATCCCTTTATGTCAGTGGACATTACAGGCACAACTGAGAACCTAAGTACAACCTTCACTTTGGATGCAGGGCAGGTGGAAATGGAAATAATTACTTTGCAAAATGATCTGCACCTTAAAGGACATCTGAATATCCCAAACTTACGGAACTTGGTGGACAAAGAAAAGTATGGAGCTATCTACACAGCAGCTATGTAGGTTGCTTGTCTCTTTGGATATATTTTGGACATATCTCTGTGAATCAGCCTTTTTTTAAATATGAACTTTATTAAAAATAAACACAGAACACGCCTAACTGATTTACATACGCAGGACTCACTGAGAGTGGCAGTGTCAAACTGATAGACAAAATAGTGTTTTTGTGAAACACATTCGTGAATGTTACCTAAAATTTGGAGTTGACACAATCTCATGTATTGTTTTTGTTGAATGAAATTGTGACATGTTCATTTGCACAAAATAAATGTCACTTTGACAATGAAACATAAATACATTCCTTTACAAATACTTGTCAGTTATGAATAAGTTATGAATACAGTTTTTTGTGTATACTTTTTAGATTTTTTGATTATGTTTATACATATGTTTTGAGCTGGTAGCCCTCGAGCCATTTGGTAAACATAAGGTAGCCCTTGACTTTAAAAAGGTTGGTGACCCCTGGTCTAGATTACCACATTTATTGTTGCATCTGATGTCTGGGTTGAAAAGCTGGGTTAAACCAGATCTGTGAAACCCAAGATCCGGGGCCAAATCTGGTCATTTTTGATGATTGGGTCAGAAGTAGATTGATGTTCATGTTGGTAATCTATAAAGATGTCATTGTTTAAGATAAGATAAGGAAAAGAGATTATGAATGTCATCAATCATACTGACACCAACCATAAAAGTAGATCAAAGTTGATTTGTTAGCCTGTATGCTATGTCTGTGTATTTGTGTCGAGAGTAAGGATGACTTGTTGTCATCAGTGAGCAGAGAAGCAGATGGAGTGCGAGAATGCTCCTTCCCAGATGCAACACTAATAGACTCAGGGACTCATTCAATCCTCGTGATACTATTTTATAATTCTGAGTTTGGGGGCAGGAGTGAAGTGAAAAGATGATATTCCATGTTAATCTTTGTATCCTTTTTCTTTGTTATTTTTCTTTGAGCTATGTTCTTTATCTTTATACTTAGATCGTGTCATCTTGCAGTTTCTTTTTATAGAAACTTGTTCTTGTTTTATGAATCTATCGTCTGTGTTGCTGTCTGCTGGAAAAAAAAAAATCCCGAAGAAGACCTCCAGAGGGATCAATAAAGTTGATCTATCACACACACACAGAAACAAGAAGGATCAGCCACACACACGACATGCATGACTGTGCCTGTGTGGCACGCATGTTTTCATGATTATCTGCACATGCGTGTGTTTGGGTGGAGGGTCAAGAGGGCACAGACACGGAGGAACGTATTTGCATGCACAAGTTTGTATGTGTGTATGTGTGTGTGAGACAGAAGCCTGCGGGCATGCTCATCAGCAGAGACACACACATTTGCATAATGAAATTCTCTCTATCGCAGCACTGCAGAGGACAAAATGAAGAAAGACCCTCTCTGAACCTCCAAAACAGGTGAATGACGCACACACACATGCAGGCACAGAAGTGCACACACGCATACACAAGTGTCAAACATTTAAAAGCCCTTGTAAGGCTTTATTTATTTTATTTGTTCATTTTGGGCATGTCAGTTTAAAACATCATCATCACATTTCATCTTGGTTCAAATAATACGTACATGTCCGAAAGGGATAGCGGGAGAAGCGAAAATCTTATCTAGTCTCTCCCCCATTGCTCACAGAGTGAAATCTTTTCTTCTGCTTATTACATTTTGACATGAACAGCTTCTTTTTTTTTTTTTAGGTCCACTACTGAGAATACCTGTGCTGCATTTGTGTATTGAATCTAGCCTTTGGATGTTTCTGCATCATTTTTGTGAGCATTACGCTAATATTGCTCAAAGCGACAATTGTGAAGAGAAAAGAAAAACAACAATATATTTCTGCTTCACAAATGTTCAATCAAGTGTTGATGATGCAAATAATCACAATTTACAATTGAGGCTCGACAATTAGTAGTAATGATGGGTTGATGAGGCCTCATGAAACAGCTGTTGAGGTATCATAATACAGTGTCTTCATTTTGAAAGGCCACTAGATGGCACTCCAAGTTAGTAGACCAGAGTCAAAGATTATATAACAGAGAGTGACATCTAGAGGGCTTTCATAATGAAGACACTGTTTTGTGATAGATTATCAGCTGTTTCAAGAGGCCTCATCAACCCATTACCAATCACTTATCCACAATACTGATCTTAGTCACACTTAAATTACCTCAAAGTTACCCGAAAACTCTGATGCATTATTCATCGAACATCGACATTTCATCGACAAAAACAGCAGCATAAGCAACACAGTCCTGACACAGATGTTGCTTTTATCCATGTATCTATTAGGTGATGACGATGATATCTGCGGCAGGGATTTTCACTGAAGCAAACAAGAAATCTCCCAGCAGCCCCGACTGCCTGCCTGAATGTGATGAGGCACATAAAAGGTTTTTGGGGTGTGTGTGGTGGGGAGGAGTGGGTGTCGTATGTAAGGCCTCGCAAAAGAGCCAAATATTCCTCTTGCTGTTTACTTCTACTCTTATCTTCCAACGGCTGGTTGATAACAAGTATTAGTTTTTTAATTGCACGTCATCAACATTCATATTCCTGATATGCAAATATATGTAAATTTGAATAAAGTAGTTGATGTCATGTGCATAATACGGTGCAGGGGAAGACAGAAACTGCTGTCAACTAACTTACATTTTTGTGAACCAGTAACAGATCTGATGTGTGTGTGTCAGATGACGAACAACACAAAGTCTTAATGGAACAACTTTAGTTGTTGATGCTTCATTAGCTTCTTGCTCTGACTGTGTCGGAAAGTTTTGATACATTGCTGCTTAATGCATTCATACATTTAGTGATATGATCGAAGTCAATTGAAAATGTTATTTTGTTTGAGGATATATTGTGGAGAAACATTGTCAGCCAATTGAAAAAGTCAAGTCTCTCATGAAGTGCTACACATAAAATATGGTAAAAATTATGGTCGTAGTAATTGTAACATAACTCATCTGTTACTAAACTTTATTGCAGCCATCTTGGAAATGCAGTCTTCCAATTTAACCAGACTCTGGTCAAGAGGTGGAGTTGGGGCAGCTTGATTTATTATTGGGAATTGATGTTGCTAATACGTGCACAGATGTTAGTAAAATCGACCAGGCCCTTTATTTTTCAATCATCCTGGATACACTTCTTCTTTGGCTTTTTAAAACCGGATGTCGGTCCTCGGTGGTACATCGCTTTAAGTCATTTAATGACAATTATTTTCAAACAATATTCAAAACTGTACTTCCTACCACCAACTGTGAACGATCCTCTTTAAACCACTTTGTGAAAAGCCTCAACAACAAGTGATACCTCAAACACATTTGTTGCCGAGCCTTTGGGTCACCTTGACCCAAAGATAACATAAGGTTTAAATTAACTGCAACCAGGAAGTTGCGCTTCTGTTAAATTTTTTTTCAGATGAAGACACAATTTGGTGTTTTATATTCTTCCTGTGCTTCGACGTGGTCAGACAAGATGGCTGCAGCAGCCTTTATGATGGAATCAGCCGACAGCATGGTGCCCCCACCTCCCAGCCCCATTTGTTGATTGCCGTCGAAATTGCAGCTTTTCAACAGGGGCGCAAGTGTGCTGGAAGCCTTAGCTTTGATGAGAGCCGTAGACTCCCTGATTGAACAGTTTTTACAAATGGTCCACACAACAGCGTTTCTTTCACAAGAGGGACAGAAATCAAACATCCATATCCTGTTTCAGTCTTTCAAATGTAATACTAAGAATTCTAAAATACATACTACGGAGTCACATGGAACCCTCGGTTAAAATGTTTACACTTCAGTGTACTTTATATTTCACAATACTTCTTTATTGAAGTATTGTGACTGTTGAATATGGAAGTAATACACTGTAGCTAAGGTGGTTTAAGAGGGTAGCTGCATTTGTTGTACAAATAATACAGTATATCCAAAACAAAACGTGAGAGAGACAGAGACAAAAGTTTGTGTTCATGACCTTTTGTTTTTCTTTGTATCCCATAGGAAACTGTGTAAAACAGACCTTTAAAAATTACTACGTGGAGAAGAAATATGACATAGTAAATCCTCAGGTCTCTCTTTGTGGAATTGTATGTTCTTCCAATGCTTGAATGCATTAGCTCAAAAACATTCTGAGGTAATTTGATGACTCTTAGTTTATCAATGAAGATAATAAAGGAAATGTAAAAGATCGTATATTAATAGCTCCACCTATGGGTTTTCTCATTTTCCTGGAATTGTTGCATTGCATTGAAAAAGAAAAGTTGGTGATGTTGGTCTTAAGGCTTCTAGTAAAAACAAGCTTAAAATATAGACTTGTTTAAGTTATTAAAACTAATTTATTTGAGCCTCGTCTCGACGCATAAATGAAAGCGAGCACCATAGAGGTTTTTTCATGTTTTTAAGTGCGTCATTTTGGACAAAGAAAACTGAGCTGCAGTCGCTACATTAAAATAGTCACACGTAGCTATAAAAAGGAAAAGATTAATCTGAAAAAAATCCCAACTCTTAGTCAACATGAGGGTGAGAAAATGAGTGAAGTTTGGGTGAACTATCACTTTATTGTATAAAACTTATATGTTAGGTGCTGAGGCGCAGAGTGGCATAGTGGTTAAATGCAACCTAACATCAAGAAGGTAGTTGGTTTGCTTCTGCAACCTTCGCTTTTCAGATTTTTCAAAATTTCAGTTTAGATTTTCTCCCAGTACATGGGTTTACTCTAGACACTCCAGATCATCTCGGGAGTCCAGAGGTCTATTGGGAACTCTAAATTGGCTCTAGGCTTGAGTGTCTGTATAATAGGAGTATGTGTTTGCAACAATCCGGCGATACGATACACATAAAGGTAAAATATATTGTGATGTATTGTGATACTGTAGGAACGACAACAACAATTTGTAGTGTTTCCCCTCCTACGACCACCTGACTTTTGACAAAGCCTCACAGCTCTACATTTTTTTTTACCAAAACATGACCAAACTTCAACTTAAAAAGCTGTTGGAGTTGTTTCTAGCCTCTCATCCTCAGTTCATTGTTAAATTGATAAAAGTTCGATTGCGACACAAAATTAACAAATACTGTGAATATTTGCCTTTTTATTTGTAAATAAAAAAAAAAAGTTATTATTCTTTACAAAATGTATTGAAAGATGAAACTTAAAATAACTGTGATACAAAAAATATGATTTGAAAGCAAAAAAATAAAAAGGGAAATCTAAAAAAGAAACCAATACAGCACTCTTGAATATTAATAATATTACAGCAATGTATCCCTGTATACTAATTGTCTTACACCAGAACTTTATAATAATGTATGATAAATATATTGACACTGACACATACATCTATATCCTTTCAATTCAATTAACAGTTTTGTTCATCTTAAATACGTTCTTCTAGGAGAGAGACAGAACCAACTTTGCACAGATCTAGTTTTTTCAATGTCGATGTTTAATTTCAACAGTGATCGAGCGGCTGCTGGTCCTGAAATGTAATGACATGTTTATTATTCTACACAAAGACGTCTATAAATATGTGTTTTGACCCAGCAGTGACACCAGTTATATGAATGAGGCAGAGCTAATATCACAACATGGTTGGTCACATTAACAGCAAACGAGTGAATTCCCTGCTCCTCCAGCGTCTCACCAACATGTCAACCACATGTTCTCCCATGTGTATGGGATGTAATTGCGTATCCGAGTGTACAGAGTGAGTTACAGCTCCGGGAGCAAGTGAAGATGTGTTTATGTGAGCTACATTAGCAGGTGTTGGATTATCTGAGGGCTTTGTTTTTGAGTGTCACGTGTTCATGTGTTGCATAATAAACATTAAGCCTTGGATCATAACACAGCACTGTATGTGAATATGGTTCTTCTACGGACCAGTCTCTCCGCTTTAGAGCTTCAAGTGTTCCTTGACCGACGGCCATCTCATCCCATCACCGCTGCCCTCATCCTGCTGATAGAAGGCCTTAAGCAGGGAGAAAATCTCAACCTGGACCACTTCACAACACAAGTCCCACCATTAACCACCACTTTAACACAGACAGAGACAAGGAAACACACACTCACAACCACCTGAGCGATCCATAGTTTTGACCGTGTGTGTCGTTGTGGCCATCATTCTCTCAGTTTGCACCAAAGCAAAACAAAAAAACAGACCTTCGACCACACCTCTCCCTTACTCTCACGACACACACTTTTACACACATGTACTGACTGATCTCTCTGAAGCGGTTTGCAGTCCGTTCACGCAAATAGCATACACACATACACACACACTGAGGAGAAGAGACACGACAGCACACAAAGATAAACTTAATGAGACCGGCTGAATGTGAAGCATTAACTATACTGATGTCACCAGTACAGTGTAGAGCAGGGCCCCTTTGGTATGCAGGCCACACACACAATCGACACACACACACGGAATAGGTATTCATCAGTTGTTAGGGTGAATACCATTCAACTCGTATGGTCACTCCCAAAGATTATCTTAGAAAAAAGATTTGGTGTTGTGACTGGTAGAGTGATAATGAGTTTTTAGTATCGCTCCTAAAAGTAACAATGACATCATCACTTTCCACCACAATGCTTTGTTAAGTTGCTAATCAAATGTTTGCACTATTATGCACTAATGTAATGAAATATATGTGAAATGCTGCATTCAAGTGGCGTTCACCAATATTGAATTAACAATCTTGAACTAGCGATTAATCTCCATTAAATATGGTTGTTGAATTATATTCGGTTTATACTCACATCATTGTAAACACTTTTGTTTCAAATGTAGCAGAATCCAAAGATCAACATTGAGGTCATCGATACTGCAGTTTGTTCCATGACTCATTTCTACTTGATCTTCCATAAAGAATATTTTCATGTGACCCTTGTGTTTTCCTGACTTGTGTGGACAACTACAGTTGTTGTGTAGAGATTTGTGTCTGGGGTGAGAAATTATAGGTTTATGTGAAAAAAGTCTTTGCAAAGACATTTTTATTAAAGATGAGAATATGAAACATGTTGATCAGAGGTTATACTTCAATCCAGATTGATGTTCACACACCAGGGGGGACACACATGCTTTCACTGACACACACACTATTTCTCTCTCTCACACACACAGACACATACTATGCCCTGTGTTCTGTTTCCTTTGGCAACGGAAGTCCAGTGTTCAGTCCCACTGGACAATACAAACAGCGCTCCCTCTCTCTCTGTCTTTCTCTCTCTCTCGCCCTCGCCCTCTCTCTCTCTCTCTCTCTCTCTCTCTCTCTCTCTCTCTCTCTCACTCTCGTTTTCGTCACCAATGTCTTAATATCTAAATACATGTATCTCTTCTACTCCCTCACGTATGTATGTCTTCGGCTGCCCAGTTCATACACTCGCACAGCTCAGTGCCTTTCTGGACACACACCATTCTCCATGCATATTGCATATATTACTCCTGGCAGCTTTTTTAGTCCAGAGAGAAAGGCTGCCCTTCCCCTTTTCCTCTCTCTCTCCCTCTCAATCTCTCTCTCTCTATTCCACCGCTCCCCCTACACCCCTTTTTTTCCTGACTTCACCCCTCACCCAGCCTCCTCTTTTCACCGTGGCTACCACTGGTCCACACATTCCGCGGGCAGAGAGGTCAAAGGGTGCAGCTGCCTCAATAAAGGGATGGGGGAGAGATGAAGGGGAAGAGGGGGTCCTATTCACTTCACCACGGTGAAGAAAGAGTTTGTGGGGAGGGGTGCTGTTAAACAGGGTAGTTTTAGCTTGAATTAGCACTTGTTGTGGCTCTACTCTGTTGACTCTGTTTGGCGAGCGCCCGATGTAAACACGAGTGGCTGCTCACCGGCGAGGTTCTTCACGCCATCCTTTTGTGTGTTTGTGCGCGCACACAAAAACACACAACGGCTGGACCGCACACATCATCGACCAGAGGGCTCCAGAGAGAACTCTTATTTTTGGGGTTTCAGGTGGCAGCCACTCATGACATCCAATCTGGCAGAACAAGACCAGCATCTTTGTAGATGGAAGATCTTGGGCCAAAGTCGGTGTCCATGTCGCCCCTTCACTCTTCTGCTGCTTATCCATGTTCAATCTTGGACTTCCTTCCCTCAAACACCTCCTCTGGCTCTTCTGAAGAAGTTAGAGTTGACATGCTCTCTCTCTCAATGAATGAATTTTAGCTAGATACATAGATAAACTTTTTTGATCCCTCGGTAGAAGGAAATCTAAGTTTGAAATGGATTCCATTGAAGTTGCTTAAGATTATAAACCAGAGAGTGCCATCTATTTGTTTTTCAAAATGAAGACATTGTATATTGTATACTTCATCAGCAGTTTCATGAGCCCTCATCAACCCATCACTAATAAAAGTTAGTTTGTGCAATTTGAATTTGTCGGGGCCAAGACTAACATATATGGTGACGCTGTGTTTTTTTTTTTAACATATTTGTGGGATTTAACTAGCTGAACAAATTAATCCTTTTTGGTCTTCCTTCCTTTTTTCTTTGATCATGCAAACAATCGTTTTTACTACAGTGCACTAAGTAGGGAAGTATGTAAAGGTGAAAGATGGATTGTTGCATCAACTAAAGAGATTAGGAGTCTCTTTGATCTGACGTAGTGAAGAAAAAGGTGAAACGAAAAGAAAACATAGTTATTAGTTGTGATTGCTGAGGCCTTCTAAAACAGCTGAGTATTCATAATACAGTGTCTTCATTTTGACTATTGTTTTATTTTTCTAGTTCATTAAATTAACCAACCATTGATCAAATAAAAATGTCTTAATATGTTTCTTGAAGGCGTCAGTAGACTCCATCAAGCGCAAAGAGAGAGGAAGATCATTCCAAAGCTAAGGAGCAACAGCCTGGAAGGATTCCTCTCCTCTGGTCCTGAACTGTGTGTGTGAACGAGGTGTAAGGCTTGATCAGATCAGTGATGTAAGGAGGAGCCTGACCATGAATAGCTCTGAAAGTAAGAACTAGAATTTTAAAGTTGATCCTGAAAGAAACTGGCAGCCAGTGAAGTGTTTTAACGATCGGATAATGTGAGTTCTTCTACTTGAGCGGGTCAGAATTCTCGCTGCAGAGTTCTGAATCAACTGCAGGCGAGACAGATCCTTCTTGTTAAGACATGAAAACAAACTGTTGCAATAGTCCAGGCGAGAAGACACAAACACATGGATTAAAAGCTCCAGATCATGTTGTGACAACATTTTCATAAGTTTAGAGATTTTTCTCAGTTGAAGGAAACAGTTTCTGGTCAGTTTTCTGCAGTCTTGAACTAGAGACATGTCTTTGCCGAATACAACACCCAGGTTTCTCAGGCTCAGTTTGACAGACTGACCTAAGTCACCCAAGTACTGACTCAACCCTGGAACCTTATCATCAGGAGCAATAACCAGAGTTTCAGTTTTGTCTACATTACGCTGCAAAGTGTCTTCACTCAGCCATTGTTTGATTTCTAGCAAACAATTGACTAAGCTGTTCAGCCTCTGGGGCTCAGTTGGATCAAAAGAGCAGTAGAGCTGGATGTCATCAGCAAAAATGTGATAAGAAACATCAGGAAATCTCTGAATGATTTTATCCAGGGGAATCAGGTATAGCAAAAACAATAAAGGATCCAGAACAGACCCTTGAGGGTCTCCACACAACAGATCCACTGATTCAGAACTTATTTGATTTGCAGATACACTAAAACTGCGCACAGAAAGGTATGATGAAAACCACTGTAACACAGACCCAGACAGTCCCACCTCATCCCTCAGTCTTCTCAGCAGAATCTGGTGATCATCTGTTTCAAAGGCTGAGGACAGACCCAAGAGAACCAGAACAGTGTATTGACCCGACATCATGATGTCACTGGAAACTTTCAGTAAGGCTGTCTCTGTAGAGTGATGTTTACGGAAGCCAGAATGAAACTTGTCATGAATTTCGCTCTGATCCAGGAACAAAGACAGCTGCTCAGATTTTTCTTATATGCTGCTACCAGTTTCCTGATGTAATCAGATCCAGCAGTTTCCACCATCTCATTGTATAAAGACATCAGATCCCTGAGGTGAAGTCTGTGCACCTCAAGTTTAGTGGACTTCCAGAGACGCCTAGTTTTTCGACAAAGTCTCTTCAGACTCAGGAGATCTTCATTTGTCCAAGGGCACCATTTTTTCTGAATTTTCAAGTTCGATTTAACAGGTGCCACTTAATTCAGTATTTCAACACAATGAGTAGTGAAACAGTGAATCAAACTGTCCACGTTTAGGCAGTCATTGAAGGAGAGAGGGTCAAACATAGCAGAAAAACTGTCTGCAGTATGAGCTGAGATGACACGCCTGTGAGACCTAACTTTCAAGGGCTTGGGTTCAGGGATGAAGTCCAGGTTAAAAAAAACAAGAGAATGATCACTCAGATCATCATGTACAGATACATTAGAAATGTCCAGGCCAAGAGTAAAAACTAAGTTTAAAGTGTGGCCTTTTTGATGAGTTGGTTCAGAAACATGTTGCTCAAAATTAAAGGCTTATGTTAAAGTTAAAAGTTATTTAGCAGAGCAAGATATGATGTCATCAACATGAAGATTAAAGTCTCAAAGAATAAGAACAGATTCCATTTTGATAATGTAAGATAAGAAGTCACTAAAGTCTTTCAAGAACACCGCTGCAGGACCAGGCGGGCGGTAGATTGACACACAATAGAAAGGTCTTAGAAGAACCAAACAAAATCATCTGAGAAGTGAATTCCTGAGTCTGAATCACTTTGCAAGAACAACTCTCCCATTAAACTGTAGCGAGACCTCCCCCACGACCATAGAGGTCTCAACCTGATCTGTAGTCCAGACCTACAGTCGATGAGAAGCGGAGGACGAAACCGACTCATGGATGTTGGTAACTGTCGCGAGTGAGTACTCTCTTATGTTGAAAAGAGTATCACGATCATAGATCCGTGATGCTTGAGACATATCTTTAGTGATATGAGCATAATATCTGGACAAGTAGTCATTAAATCGAGTGTTTTTGGCAGTTATTGCAGGGGCTCACGTTCTAGCAGCCGATCAAAGGCTTACCAGAAGCGGTGATGTTTAAGGAGTTTTTTTTTCATATGGCATTATCGGCTCATATTTCGCAAGTTATTTGCCTGTGTACGATAACTTAGTTAATTCAGTCTAATGGTACGATGACCCTACATTTTCCTCCTGGTTTCACTGCCTCTTGTGGTGGTTTCAGGAGTGTAGACTTTTCCATTTGTTTTCCCACCTCCTGGACATTTTTCTCTCCATCCATTCTTCTATTTTTTAGGACCTGAATCTGCTAATATTCTGTTCCACATTTGTGCCAAAGACTTTGAGTTCTTGCCTTGAAATATTGTGCTATGTACTTCCTTTTATTCTTCTTCTGAATGAAAGGTGTCATATAAAGTTTCATTCACTTTCTTTTTATCTACTCTTGAAAAGTTTCATTTCAGCTGGAGAAGTTTCTTTCTTGCAGAGATCAATAGAATCGATTGTGTTGAAACTGCAAACAAACTCTCTGCCCCGCAGAGTGTGTGTGTGTTTGTTTGTGTAAAAACAGATTAACCTTTAAAAAATGTCACTCAAAGAATGATGGAAGTCTTTAATATCAGCTCCTAGAGGGGGAGCTGCTGGCAGGTGGTAAGGGAAACTTGATTAATTGAGGTATACATGACGAAAGTTTTCCAACATTGTAGCGGTGAACACGAAGAAGAGATCCTGGAAATCCTGGGATGCGTCCAGAGAAGCCGGCTCTGCATAACTGCTGTGAAATCCTTCTTGATGATTGTAAAGTGTCTTTTGGGGATCCAGCGCTCAGCTGCTCTGCCGGCTGAAAGGCCGCGCCGCTCGCCAGGATGACTTTGGCATGATCACATTTAGTCAGGAGGGGAAAAAATGAAATCTGATTTGCTTTGAACTGGATTTGGGCTTTGAACTGCAGCATTAGCCCAGCGTCTCATGGCGAAGGAGACGAGTGAAGGTGCAAAATCTCCTGTGGATCCACCTGAACTTTGAACATGTGAAAATCACTTCCAGCTCTTCATGCGGGCTCGCGCTCGCCGCCGGCACCGATGATGCAGCAAGGAGGTGAAACATGAACCAATTATGATGAAAACTGCTCAGTCTTTCATCTTCTCTGACTGTTAATGACTCAAGTTTCAGACGCTGACCCTCACCTGGTTAACAGCTTCCACAACATGGCTTTGTTGAGTTAAATCCATTTTGTCTGATCATCAAGTGGGTTTAAACCAGAACGTTTTAAGTTCAAAAATGTCTTTTTTAGAACATGTAACAAAACTTACGGCAAAGTCCAGCTCACCAAGTCTTTTTATGTCTCAGATTCAACGTAGATTAATGTTTATGTTGTTATTGTGTGCAGGATAAGTACAGAGTAGTGAAGGATTAATAGGGTTTTATGAAACAGTTGAGAGGTTTCGTGATACAGTGTCCCCCACTTCCAATTTTAGTCTCTGCTCCATAATCTTTGTCTCTGAACCGGTAATTAATCTGTGAGTTCTAACATACTGAAACCTAACAATTATGAAACCTCATCAGCTGTTTCATGAAGTGTTTGTTGAAGCAAAACAAACATGAAGATCATTGAAATAGATTTCGCATCCAAGAATGGAAACAATCAGATTCATACTTCCTGTTATAGTAGTAAATTCAAAAGCCTTGTGTGGTCGAGTTTGAAACTTAGTCTAGAAGTTTAAAAAAAAAAGTTTGTGGAAATGTCTTCTGAACAATAGATCAGAAGATTTGAGGGATGAGGGCTCATGAAACTGCTGATGAAGTATACAAGATACAATGTCTTCATTTTGAAAAACAAATAGATGGCACTCTCTGGTTTATAATCTTATGCAACTTCAATGGAATCCATTTCAAACTTAGATTTCCTTCTACCGAGGGATCAAAAAAGATCATTTGGAATCCAGCTTGTAGGAAGCTTATTTATTTAATTGGCAAAGTGGCAAAGGACATTGACGACATTGGGGGCTCAGAAATCAGGTGTGAAATCAATTTATTAAAAGTTTAATGCAAGTTTTTGCAAAGAGTTATTTGAGAAATTTGACGTTTCATTCATATGATGGGGAAAACAATTCTGGAATTTGTGTTTTTTGTTCAAACTAAATAACATGAGTAAATATATCATTAAATAATTCAATAAATGTGTTATTAAATCAATGAATTGTTCATGTTTTAATATTTTAATAATAAACATGTTTTAGATGTTCCCTTATTTATTTCATTTAAAGATTAAATACAATTGAAAATAATACTAATACATAATTGAATGAATCTGTGAATGGAAATTAAATTAAGTTGGAGTAAATATAAAAATGTGGCTTTAAATGTGTTAATAATTTAAGTGCAAATAATTTGATGAGAAAACTTAAACATGTACTTATTATACTTGAATAGCATAATGAATCAGTTTTATCCTTCAAAAACAGTATTCATGGTTGTGAGACAGAAATGACTGGCTAGCTACAATAATATAAAATATGTTTCCCTCTTAAATATATATTTAAATAAACAAATCCCACTGAAAAGAAA
Source organism: Callionymus lyra (assembly GCF_982586985.1). NCBI lineage: Eukaryota > Metazoa > Chordata > Actinopteri > Syngnathiformes > Callionymidae > Callionymus > Callionymus lyra. The sequence goes on along the minus strand of NC_141821.1, from coordinate 37,999,300 downwards.
TACAAAGTTTAGAGAAAAAAATGGCTTAAAAAACAAATGTATAATTTCCAAACATTATTCATCAATGATATCACACACTGATTGAGTGTTGAGGACCAGTATGACTGTGAGAGGGTCATGGGTTTAAATATTGTGACCCCGTGTGAGTGTGAGATAATGAAGAAATGACAAAAAACAAACTCAACATGTATTTAAGTCTGAAGCAGTTCAGAATTTCTTTAAAATTGGCTTAAAGATCAATAAATAATTGTAGGTTATCACAAAACTATTAAAATGGTTAAGCACCGTTAAAGAGAAAAACCTTAAAAAAAAAAAATACATACATTGTTCCGTTCGTTAGTCAATTTATTTTTTCTGTATTGTCTGGAGAACAATATATGAAGAAGTTTGCTTTTCCCTTTTTTTCGAGTTTTACACGACCTTCCAAAATTGCTGTGCTCAACAAAAAGTGCTTAACTTACACAAGTGCGATCGAGCTAATATATAACCCATTGATCCACATGAGCCCAAAGCTCCTTCAAGCTAAATCATCTTTGTTCAAATAAAGTGGTCGTACAAATCAGGCTGCAGAATATTCTAGAGGTAGAGAGCTAAAGCATGTCCTGTGGGCCACATCAGGCCCTTGATTTGATTGTATAGCATATACTTATGCATATAATAAACCCTCCCACCTTCAAGACACTAATGCTGGGTTCCCATGATGCACTCTTACATATGTAGCTCTTTCAATAGCTCAGGTTATGACAGTAAACAAAATGAGTTTATTTTAAATTGAAATGTGTGATGGGGCTTCACGAAACATGAGGTATCATGATACAGTATCTTCAATTTGAAAGATCACTGGCAGGTTTCATTAAATTGGTAGATTTTATAATAAAGAGTGCCATCTAGTGGCCTTTCAAAAGAAGACACTGTATCATGATACCTCATCAACTGTTGCCTCCACGACTCAACGCCAGATAAACAGTGAAAGATAAAAATGTCTATCTGGTTATAAACAAATATTATAGAGGAAAAAGGGATTCAATAAGTTTCTAAACCACGCTGCAGTCCTTATAACCAAAGATCAAGTATTCCATCTCCAGGTCTTCTTTTCTTTACTTTCCGACCCTCACGACTGTCTCCGCTGCCCTGGGGAGCCTCACCCTCCTGAACCTCTTCAGAACCTCCAACACCTCGACAGAGCAGATAACAAGGCTGGTTCTGAGACACATCATGAATCACAGCGAATGTGTCATCACATCCATCTGCATATTTTTTACACTTCAGTTGCCTCAGTGATCCATCAAAGATTTCTCATCACACATTTATGCAAATCACGTTGTGGTGCAAAAAAAAAAAACACGCTGGCGTGGAAGTATGTCGCTGATCCAGAACCGCCTGCTTCAGCTGTTCCAACTAATCTAGCAGTCTGGTACCAGAACTACCACAACGCCCTGGTGGGTCCTGAGCTTCCTAATGATATTTAGAGAGTGAGCCTTAACTTAATTGTTTTTTCTCCGATCGTCACCAAGAACCTCTAAAATAAGAACCTACTATTCAGTGATGTTGCTCTGGATATGTAAGTAAGTAAGTAAGTAATATTTATTTATATAGCGCTTTTCAAGACCAGGGTCACAAAGCGCTTAAACAATCAAAACAATACTCAATAAAGTACATACTTTAAAGATCAAGATAATACTGAGAACAACACAGGAGTTCGAGAAATTCAAGGAAAAGCCTGAACAAATAGAAAAATGTTTTTGTCCTTCTGGATCTTTTGTACGACCATGGATTCTAGAGATATATATATATATATATATATATATATATATATATATATATATATATATATATATATCTTTCTGCCCCTTATTTATGATCTGGTTACTATTACCGCTCATCAGGGGTCTCAAACTTGTAGCACAGGGCATTTTGTTGCCCATGGGATAAAAATCTCATAAATAATCAATATATACGGTATATTGTTGCATACTTTATTGTTTACTAAAGCATGTTTTGAACATTTTATGTATGGATTTACCCTGATTTCTTAGTGTGGCAAAGTTTTAAGGAATGTCTATGAGGACATTACAATTCGTTTTAACGTTATTTTATTACGAAACGGCACCATAAATATGTGCATTTGTGCTTTCATTTGCACTTCTGCTTGATGTGTTGCCTTTTTTATACTATATGGTTCACAACATCATTTAAATGCGTCACTTTACAATCATTACAAGTGTTATGAAGATTTTATTATTTAGCTTTTTTCCTCTTCATTAGGTTTATACTTTAGGATATGTATATACTATTTTCTTTTATAACATAAAAAAGAATGTATACATTGATTTTATTCAACCAGTATGAAAGTAGCATTTTCAAGAACAGATTGCCATTTAACTTTATTTCATGTTAAATATAATTGTCTTTGCATGTCCTGTATACTTTGAATTACCATCAAATGAAAAGTTAGTTTATAATGCCTTTTCCCCATGCTTACAGATTTCAAGAAAGGAACTATTTAACAACTTCTTCAAAAAACATTCACCACAGTCTTCTACCAACAACAGCAAAACCTGCTACAAGCTTTGATTCACTGCAACAACAGAGAAGTCTGACAAGTCCTCTGTGATGGAATTGTGCTTTAGAGAAGTACATCTTTACATCTGTTCTTTAAAACCTCCTGATATATGATGAAACATTTGGTTCTTAAAACTCAAACATTGCCAACAAGTTGTTTGTAAATGACTTTTATAATCTGTTACAAAACAATACTATGTAAACAAAATAAACTCAGATGCTCTTAATTCTCTTTTTAATATAAATATAAAAATAGCAATGAGCCAAAGTTGTCTATTTCTTTGTGGCTCCAAGACAGATCTTCAGAGATGTGCACACCCAGAAACATGGTGCTGCTCACCCCTCCCTAATATGTTCTATTGAAAAAAATAATGCGCTAATCTTGATTAAAAAAAGGAATCATAGGACAGTTGGGTGCAGTTTCTGACCACAAACAATGTTATGGAGACAAATTAAAGAGTCCAGAAACCAATACATGTATGTCCATCAAATATACTGTTACTATCATAGTGTACAGTATCCAATGCCTCAAATTGTTGAATTGATGAAAACACTTTGTCACACTTAAATGTCACAGTTATCAGGAGAAAATCTTCACCTTAAAATGTTCTTTTCACTACATGGATCTCTGAGTAAAGTTCACACAAACTTGATATATATTTAATATATTTTTTTCAAATGCAACCAAACTATAGCAGGAAGTTATCTAGTACTTACCACTGTTGTATAGAATCCTGCAATACTTCTGCTTGTGATGATGATCACAATTAATCCTGAAGAAGTCTCCACAACGTTGACAATAAGATACCTATCTTAGTACAACTATCTTGAAATGTATCGATATCAGAACACAGTTCGAAAATAATCTTATACAGGCCAGTCTTCCACAGTACAAAGATGCACAGTAATGCATTGATACACCTTCCCCACTGTTCCCTTACAATAAAGAGAATAAACATTTTGATAGAGGCCTTCAATTTTGGCTGCACTGTACAATAACTTAATATACCCATGGTTTAAAAGAAAGAGGGCGTACTTTCCTCTAACAGGTGTCAGGACACTATTTGTCAGCCGCATGAGGCTGACTGATATCTACAGGGGAACACAGAAGACAGCTATTGTTAAGCAGTCAATTGACCTAACTATCATTTATATTACACATCACTGATACATGACAAATCAGCTACACCTCAATAGTATAAACAATGAAGAATTTTCCTTTACAGGGTTTTCTGTCTTTTTCTTTACATTAACATTGAGTGGGTGAACACTCAGGTACGAAGCATGCTGCGTGCTCGCTCCACTGCTTTTAAATCTGGCAACGAAGCTGAGTACAAAACTGCCAAGTACCAACTGAGACATGCCATCACAACAGCAAAGAGACAGTATCGAGAGAAGTTGGACAGCTTCTACTCCACTGCTGACTCTGGGCGGATGTGGAGGGGCTTGCAGCACATCACAGACTACAAGACCAGCACCAGCACCATCAGTTCTATGGACAACCTGTCAGACGACCTCAAAGCTTTCCACACACGCTTTGAGGCCACAATCAACAACACCGGAACAAACACACACACCTGGACTGCCGTACCCCCCTCACCACCACCAAAAGTCTCTTCAGGACAGGTACACAAAGTACTGAAGAAAATCAACCCCCACAAGGCAGCAGGACCAGACAACATCCCTGGCCGTGCACTCAAAGCATGTGCCAACGAGCTGGCTGACGTCTTCACCTCCATATTCAACCTCTCCCTAAGCCAGAGCACCGTTCCCACCTGCTTCAAAACTACAACAATCGTCCCCCTCCCTAAGAAGAGCCCACCCACCTGCCTGAATGACTACAGACCAGTAGCGCTCACTCCAATCATCATGAAGTGTTTCGAGAGAGTGGTGCTGGCTCACATTCAGAGCAGCATCCCAGACTCACTGGACCCCCTGCAGTATGCTTATCGACCCAACAGGTCCACCACCGACGCCATCTCAGCTGTCCTCCACCATTCCCTTTCCCACCTGGAAAACAAAGAGTCCTACATCAGGATACTCTGGACTACAGAGTGTGGACTACAGCTCCGCCTTCAACACGGTGATCCCCTACAAACTGACCCACAAGCTGTCCACACTTGGCATCCACCCTACCCTCTGCGACTGGCTCCTTGACTTCCTGACTGGCAGACCCCAGACTGTCAGGATTGGCAAGAGAACATCAGCCAGCATCATCACAAACGTTGGCACTCCACAAGGATGTGTCCTCAGTCCCATCCTCTACACCCTGTTCACACATGACTGTGTCGCCTCCCACAAAGACAACACCGTCCTAAAGTTTGCTGACGACACCGCGGTGATAGGATGCATCACCGCGGCGAACGAAGCGGCCTACAGGACAGAGGTGGACAGTCTGGTTTCCTGGTGTGAGGACAACAACCTCACCCTCAACACAGACAAGACAAAGGAGATGATAGTGGACATGAGGAAGGAGAGGAGACCTCACCAACCACTGTTTATCCGGGATCTTGAAGTAGAGCGGGTGAGCAGCTTTAAGTACCTTGGGGTCCACATCACTGAGGACTTAACGTGGGCCACCAACACAACACAGCTGGTCAAGAAGGCACAGCAACGGCTGTACTTTCTGAGGAGGCTGAGGAAGTTTGGCATGTCGACAAAGATCCTCAGAAACTTCTACAGCTGTGTCGTGGAGAGCAGTCTGACCAACTGCATCACTGCGTGGTACGGCAGCTCTACGGCCATGGACTGCAAACGTCTGCAGAGAGTGGTTAAGACAGCGGAGAGGATCACCAGGTCTCCACTGCCCTCTCTGCACAGCATCTACCACCACAGAGTCCACAGGAGAGCTGCCACCATCATCAAGGACAGTTCCCACCCACAACATGGACTGTTTACACTCCTGCCCTCGGGACGCAGGTACAGGAGTGCAAAATGCAGGACCACACGCCTGAGAAACTCTTTCTACCCCACTGCAATAAGAATCATGAACAGCTGAACACTGCACTGTTGTCACATGTCACTTTAAATCCATCACATGTACAGTTCCCCTCCCTTTCTTATATTATTATTTTTTATTGTTATTTTATCTTGAGTTTTTTTTGTTATGTATATTTATTTTTATTTTTTTGTTATGCCGATATTTTTGGAGGGACGGCAAAGAAAGAATTTCATTGCATAGGGAAACGTGTTTCTCAATGTATATGACAATAAACACTTTGAATTGAATTGAATTGAAACACCATGAATTTGATTCAGTTAAATCATAGAACACAGATAAAGTCAGTTTGCTTTATTTGTAGCATTACCTTCACTTGTGCTTTGTTGTTCAACTTTGCTTGAGAACTTAACGTTTTTTTGTCATACGACCTGCAGAAAACTTTTTCCAGAGTATAGCTCCAAACCACAACACCTGTAAAGGTATATAGGTTTAATGTCCAGCGTCACATTCTTTTTTTGTAGCGTTAGCTTAATAAAAGCCACATCAAGTACACGTTAAACCTGACGTAAACACGGAGAAGCTAACAGAACAATAAAATAAAAAATATATACATTATATATTGATTATTTATGACACTCGGAGCATGACATTAGATGAAGTTTACTTACTTTTCATTGTCTTTCGTTCTAAATCTTTCACTACTTGTCGCTTCAGTCTCTCGGTGTTCCAACAATAAAGTCCCCGAACTGACGTGTCCATCACTTCCGATGTAGATACTAGTATCCTGATACCATTTTTTATCTTGTGATAAAAAATACTGAGATCATTTTTTATCACAAGATAAAAGGGCTCCGTAAGTACATTAAACAACGAGACGATAAAAAATATCCTACAAATACCAGTTCTGTTTCATTAACATAAGATAAGATATACCTTCAATGTAAGCTAAAATTGTCTTAGTTCACAGAAAAGATTAAACATACATTAAACATGTGAATGGTCCTAGCGCCTGTCGTATCACCTGTCGTATAGTAGTGCAGCACCGTGCAGCGTCTCTCTCGCTCCAAGCAGAACAATCTTTTTTTCTTTTTGTTAGCCTTATTCCTGGAGCATCCGTGAACTTCTACATTTATTTTTGGACCAACATCCTCCGAAGTCGAATCGGGCCGAGGACAAGTCTGAAAAACTTCCCGGTGAGCGCATTCGTCAAACTTTCCCCTCACTATGTCTCCCTCTCCCTCTCCCTCCTCTGTTCTTTCCTGCTCGGTGTGTCAGATGTTTAGTTACGCTTCGACCTCCTTTAGAGATAGCATTAGTTGTGTAAAGTGTAGCCTGTTAGCTAGACTGGAGGTGAAGCTCGTTGAACTAGAGAGCCGGTGCGCTGTCGAAGCTAAACCGCTAGCTAGCCAGTGTCAGGTAGACAGTGCACAGCCACATAGCCTAGCAGGTAGTCCTCCAGCAATTCCTGAGCAGCCGGGAAACCAGGGTCGGTGGGTGACTGTTCGTGGGAGGAATAGTTCCTGGCCAAAGTCAACGGAGCACCACCAACCCCTTAGCGTTTCGAACAGATTTTCTCCACTCGACAAGTCACCGGTCGAGGAACCTGCTCTGTTCATAGGCGATTCCATTCTTGGGAACGTTAAACTAGCGAAGCCAGCGAGAGTAGTCTGCATTCCTGGGGCCAGAGCGGGCGACATTGAATCAAATTTAAAGCTGCTGGCTAAAGCTAAACATAAATACAGTAATTCAATTCAATTTCAATTCAATTTTATTTAAAGTGTCTTATCATAACAAAGTTATCTCAAGACACTATACAGTTGAAATAAGACTACAGTTGATTAAGGAAAAATAGATCCCAGCAATTCAACAAAGAGCAAGAAACAAAACACTGTACAGTGAGCTGTACAGTGAGCAATGGCGAGGAAAAACTTCCTTTTAGAAGACAGAAACCTCGAGCGGAACCCGACTCATTGTTGACGGCCTGCCGCTTTGACCGGCTGGGAGGAAGGATGGGGGGGTAGACAGATGGATAAGGAGAGGAGTGAGGGAGGATATAGTGAGAGAAAAGAGGAGAGTGTAGGAGGGTCCATGGGGGTGCTGGAGAGAACTCGGGATCTGATGACGTGGTGAAGATCCTGGATCAGCAGCAGCTCTGGAGGTGGATCCCTGGATCAGCAACAGCTCTGGAGGTGGATCCCTGGATCAGCAGCAGCTCTGGAGGTGGATCCCTGGGGCTCCGGGAGAGAAATAAAAAGGTGTGGGTTTGGGACAAATGTAAACAATACACAGGTATACAGACTCCGGTGACGGGTGAAGATATATAGAGGGGAGAGGGGGGGAGTAAGATAATTATTCATGTCGGCAGCAACGACATGCGATTACGTCGCTCGGAGGTCACCAAGGTAAACGTTCAGTCGGTGTGTGAGGGTAGAGGGGGGGGGGGGGTTGAAATAGCCAGGCCAGAGGGCACATACCTAGCACAGCAGATCCAGACACAGGGGCCCAAGCCGCGGCAGGAACCCGCGGGAGACCAGGACCCGGCAGGCGAGATAACCACCAGAGCCGAGACCTCAAGACCTCCTAGATTCTTCTAACACAACCAGTGCAGCCTCACCGGTCACAGACACTATGACTGATACATATTTTGACTCCTTTCTACCAGTGAGTCCTCGACAGCTGTCCCAGGTTGTTTCCTCCTCAAAGTCCACAACATGTCTTCTCGATCCTATTCCCACATGGCTACTTAAAGAACTGTTGCCCTTACTTAGCACTTTCATACTTGACATTATTAACTTGTCAATAACATCTGGCTATGTGCCTCAGATTTTTAAAGTTGCAGTAATTAAACCTCTGCTTAAAAAACCCACTCTCGATCCAGAGGTCCTCACTAACTATAGGCCTATCTCTTATCTAGTATTCATTTCAAAACTTCTGGAGAAAGTGGTAACAAGCCAGCTCTGTGATTATCTCCAGGACAATGATCAATTTGAGGTGTTTCAGTCTGGTTTTAGGGAACACCACAGCACAGAGACCGCCCTGGTAAAAGTAAGTAACGACCTACTGATGGCCTCTGATCAGGGCCATGTTTCAGTTCTTGTTCTTCTAGATCTCAGTGCTGCATTTGACACTGTCGACCACCAAATCCTTCTACAGAGGCTAGAAAACCATATAGGCATTCGTGGAACTGCTCTTAACTGGTTTAAATCTTACCTGTCGGATAGAACGCACTATGTACATGTCAACCACCTCTCATCGACACACACTAAGGTCAGCTATGGTGTCCCACAAGGTTCTGTTCTTGGTCCAATACTATTCACAATCTATATGCTCCCACTAGGGGACTTGATTGGAAGACACTCTTTAAACTTTCACTGTTATACTGATGACACCCAACTTTACTTGTCCATGAAGCCAGATGAAAGAAATCAGCTAACACAACTACAGTCCTGTATTACAGATATCAAGTCATGGATGACCAAAAACTTTAAAGACTGAGGTTTTACTAGTTGGTCCGCAACATCTCAGACAATCATTAACTAATGATCTAGCTTTACAAAATGGACTTGCTCCTGCTACGAGCACCACTGTAAAGAATCTGGGTGTATGCTTTGACGAGGACTTATCATTTAACTCACACATAAAACAAATCTCACGGACTGCTTACTTCCACCTTCGTAACATTTCAAAAATCAGGCACTTCCTTCCTTTAGATGCTGCTGAGAAGCTCATCCATGCTTTTGTAACCTCCAGGCTGGACTATTGTAACTCTCTTCTCTCAGGATGTTCTAAAAAATCTCTCAGAACTCTTCAGCTCATTCAGAACTCTGCAGCTCGTGTCCTGACTAAGACTAAGAGGCGCAAACACATTTCCCCTGTACTGTCTTCCCTACATTGGCTTCCTGTAGAATTTAGAATACAATTTAAAATCCTTCTCCTAACCTATAAAGCCTTACATGGTCTAGTACCAACATACATTAAAGATTTAATCCAAACTTACCAACCCTCAAGGACCTTACGATCCTTAAACTCTGATCTATTAGTTATACCACAAATCTCTAAATGTAGATTCGGAGCCAGGGCCTTCAGTTTTCAAGCCCCTCTGCTGTGGAACTAACTACCGGCTTCAGTCCGGAGGGCAGACACCCTCTCTATGTTTAAAAACAATTTGAAAACCTTACTTTTCGATAAAGCCTATAACTAACTTGACTGTTTATCTTTAGCTGTTATAACTAACAAAACTGTTTATCTTAGCTGCTATAGGCTGAGAATGCTGGAGGAGTTTTAGACACCGAGCTCTGTATATCCTTCTTTTCTCGCCGGGGCCGTTCTGGCTTGGCCGATTCGGGTGTGAGGGGCCCGGCGGGTGGGGCCTGTGGGGCCTTGGGCCTGGTGGTGGTGACCGCTGGTGCCGCGATGGCCCCGTGTGCCGGCGGGGGGGGTGGCCCGCTTCCGTGGGGTCTTTGGTGGTGTGTGGGGGTTGGTGCTGGCGGGGGTGGTTGGGGCGGTGGATGGGGGGTTGCGTTGGGGGCGGTGCTGGAGCTGGGGGGTTGCTGGTCCGGCTGACGGGGTTGGCGGGGTTTGCGGGTGAACCGTTAGGGGTGGGGCTGGGGCTGGCCGGGTGTCCTGGATGGCCATCCGGCACCGATGGCTTCACCTGGTCTGTGGTTGGGGGCTGTGGGGGCCTGTCTTGGGGTGGGTGTCTGCTGCAGCGGTAGCTGTGGTCCTCTACCCGCCCTGTGTGGCATGTGCTGTGGTTGGGGAGTTTGTCACCCTTGGTCCTGGGGGTTAGTGGCCGGGTTGGTCGGTCTTTCGGGGGCTTCCCGGGTGGGGGGGGCCACACTGGGCGGGGCCATGTTGGGGGGACGGCGGAGGCATTGGGCGGACCCATGTTACCGTAGAGACCATGTACCGCCCATGCAAGTGATGCTGTGCTGCATGGTGGGTGGGGGCGGGGGCTGGGGATCAGTACGTGTGATGGGCGGGGCCTCTGCACCTTAGAGACCGTGGACCGCCCATGAAATACTGCTGGCCCCCCAAACTTCCCTCATGACATGGGGGAGGTGGGCTGTGGCTGTTGGGGACGGTCTACAGTTTGAAGATTGGGGGCCGTTCCCGGACGGCTGCAGCCCCATTACCCCCGCCCTGCCCGCACAACCGTGGCCCCCCTGTGACCCGGGGGACTCTCACCGGAGAACCTGAGCCGGTGCCTGGCCATTGTTCCCCTGGGCTCATGCGGTGGCACTCGACCCGGCTACTGGCCGTGTCCGCAGGGTATTGGGGGGGGCTTCGCTGCCGCTGCTGTGGTGGATCCCTATCTCCTTGGCTCGGTCCCCTGCTATGGACTTGGTGGCGGCCTGACGGTCGGGGGGTCTTCCGTGGCCCGGCCTGGCCCCCCGGCTCTATCCCCTGACTGGTTTTTCTGGCTGTCCCTCTGCCTCCATGCCTGCGCCTGGTGCCTCCCCCTCTTTGCTTCCTCGGTCGTCCTCACCTGTGCTTGCCCTCTCGCGCCCCCGGTGGTGGTCCGCCTTCTCGCTGGTGTTTGGGGTCGGGCTTGGCTCTGGTGGTTATCTCGCCTGCCGGGTCCTGGTCTCCCGCGGGTTCCTGCCGCGGCTTGGGCCCCCGTGTCTGGATCCTGCTGTGCTAGGTATGTGCCCTCTGGCCTGGCTATTTCAACCTCCCCCCTCCCCTCTCCCCTTTATATATCTTCACCCGTCACCGGAGTCTGTATACCTGTGTATTGTATACATTTGTCCCAAACCCACACCTTTTTATTTCTCTCCCGGAGCCCCAGGGATCCACCTCCAGAGCTGCTGCTGATCCAGGGATCCACCTCCAGAGCTGCTGCTGATCCAGGATCTTCACCACGTCATCAGATCCCGAGTTCTCTCCAGCACCCCCATGGACTCTCCTACACTCTCCTCTTTTCTCTCACTATATCCTCCCTCACTCCTCTCCTTATCCATCTGTCTACCCCCCCATCCTTCCTCCCAGCCGGTGAAAGCGGCAGGCCGTCAACAATGAGTCTGGTTCCGCTCGAGGTTTCTGCCTTCTAAAAGGAAGTTTTTCCTCGCCATTGCTCACTGTACAGCTCACTGTACAGTGTTTTGTTTCTAGCTCTTTGTTGAATTGCTGGGATCTATTTTTCCTTAATCAACTGTAGTCTTATTTCAACTGTATAGTGTCTTGAGATATCTTTGTTATGATAAGACACTTTAAATAAAATTGAATTGAATTGAATTGAATAATAAAAAAAACTAAAACAATGATAAATAATCATTGTAAAAACAAACAATTATAAAGTAATGATGATATAATAATAATAATAATAAAATAAAATAAAATAATGAAAAGAGGGGAAAGCACAACATCATATTGATACATATATCAACAACAGTAATCATTAGTACACATACACAAGTAGAGAAATTTAATCTGAATTAATTTACATTTTAATTAACAGTTTTCCAATTCATAGTCTCAATATTTAACAAGAAACTTTACTTCTTGTGTGAATTTAAACTTTTTACTCTAGTTTAAGATGATGATATGATCCATCATATTATCAATTATTTACAAACATTAAATAAAGAAACAAATGATACACATCATCATTATGTAGTTATTCATAATTTATTTATATTTACTATTTACTAATAGAGAAAATATGTAATAATAATGTTTCTTTCATAATACTTTATTTACTTAGATATTTTGTATTTGTCATAAATTGAATGTTATTAGTCACTTGAACATCTAGTTTGACCAGATTTGACTGAGCGTTACTACACTGACATCTCCATCCTAAGAAAATGAAAGTAATTTAAGTAACTAAGTATTATTTTTGCAGATTGGTGACTGAAGACTTGGTTGAACAGTGTAATGGAGGTGTTTTCTCACATATTAAAAAATAATGCAACATTCAAATAAGGAGTGAAACTACGTGCCGCGGGTGTTACAAAGGCTTTTGTTTTTGCATAGTTTTGCAGTATGATGAAGAGATTTCATCATAAATCCTCTCCTCGCTTCGCATACATTCAAATCAAAGACGCTGCTTGTGTATTTGTGCAATCTTTCTTCAATGTCACTTGTCAAGTTGAGTTTAAACACATCAGCCCTTTGTTTTTGCTCCTTCTTCACATCCTTTTTCTCAGAAACATTTTGTGGACACAAAAGGCTACAATCGCTCGGTGTTTTGGGAAGAATTTCAACCACGAGACCACCCTGTGAGATTTGAAGAACAATTTAACCATCCAAAGACACTTTTCTGACACTTGCGGTGGATCATAATTGTCGTCATGTTCAGAATGTGTCTCTTCATCAGTACGAACGCAGATGTGTGGGAACCTTCAAAAGTATGAGTGCTCATGTTTACATGGAGCTTCAACATGTATATTCCTGATGTATATATTGGAACATATAGTCTGTTACACAGTTGTGTTGGGGTTTATGTCATTTGGTTCCTCTGAGGCAGAATATGAGAATTATTGATTCAAATTGATAGGTATTCCTATCATGTCAGACAGGCTTCTTCATTGTCCATTTTTTTTTAACTTATATAAAAAACACACTTTTAATCATAAAAATAACTTTAATATATTTGTGTTGTGTTATTGTATTTTATAATTTCTTATGTGTATTATAATGTATGTTTTTACACTTTTGTACGGCACTAAGTGTGTTGTTTTACAGTGCTTAATGAATAAAATGGTATGGTATGGAGCCTAATATCATTTATTTTGGCCCATTGGCCCAATTCACTTCCTCCGTGTAATAAGGATAAAGGATGTGTTATCTCAGGGTCAAGGTGACCCAAAGGCCCGGAAACGAATGTGTTTGAGGTATCCTTTGTTTTGCTTCTTGGTAAAGATGAACAACCTCCCTGGCTTCCATAAATACATATGCAGTGGTGGAGGTCCTTGACCCTGAGATAACACAAGGGTTAGGCATTACCATGACCATGAGATGACGACTACTAGATATTGAAGATTGAAAGATCTCCCCACTTTGGGACAAATAAAAATAATATTTTACTCTTATTCTTTAATCTTAAACATTGAGGTTTTGTACTAACCAAAGCACAGGTGTCAAAGTCAAACACACAAGGGTCCAAAATATTTCAGCAATCCAAGTTTACAAAAATAAAAATGTATCATTAACAAACTGGAGAACAAGACAACTCTCCTGACTTACTCCCATGTTTAAAGTGTTGAAGTCTCTCCTCTCAGAGCTGCAGTAAGTCGTCATTTCTCCCCTGTCTGAAATCCCGGTGAACAAGAGGGTTACAAGAGAGGAGACCAATGTGACATAAACAAATCTTCTAGTAATTCAAAGGGAGACTGACACACATTCCTGATGCTTTTTATTTGTGTAGGACGTGGATGTGTTTCATATTTTGGCCTTTTCTGTGATGGAGTTTGACGCCTCGTACGTGATATCACACAAGAAATAGTTGATGTAGCCGAGAAACACGTGGCCTGAGGAGCCACATGCGGCTCTCGAAACCGCTCAACGCTCAATTTGTGAGGAATATAAAGAAAATACTCTGAACAAATTATACCTATTTAATTCACATTAATTTCATTTTGTGGGAGAGTCATTTGGTTGTTTAGTAAGTATAATTGGAAGCTTCACTGACATTTAAATAAATGTCATATATTAATTTAATCAATTGAAGAATGACACAGAAACAGAGATTAATGACAATGAATCATAAAATGCTATCTATAGTTTAGCCTCGCTAATTAAAGAGATTATGACGCAGCTGTATAACTGTACAATTCAGGTGTAGGTATAGCATCTTTTTTATTTATTTGACAGAGGATTGTCCTAAATGGCACTTTAATTGATCAACCATTGACCAAGAGGACTTCAGGTACATCAGTAAAATTGTGAAATTGTGTGTGAGAGGTAAAAACGACAGTTGAACATATAGAGTTGAGCTTCTTAGTGTTAATGGCAATTGCTTAATACTAAATGTGTCTTTGTGTCAGGTAATAAATATGACCAAACACTTTTACTTACATAAACAAAGAATAGAAATCAGGTTTATATACAATTTATATAGAAGATCAGAGCTTACCTGTCCGTCTGGAATCTTTCTAAAGCACAGGGCTGTACATTTGTTGTTATATCTTTATCCCAGTTTCACCAGCCGTTAATTACCGTTAAATATGTTACAAAGGTTTCAACCTGAATGGCTTATTATCCTCAAGGTGGTTTGTTTACTCCTTCAGAGACCTAACACAGAGGCATCTATACTTGCACATTCCTCTCTCACAAGCATTGATGCATACAGTCAGTGATAGAATATATTTATATGTGGTTAAGCAAGGTTCATAAAATTGACTTCAGCTCAGGACTCCCATCAGTTCCCATTTTCACGCCCTCATATGTGGCCCTCTTGTGAAAACGTTTGGACACTTTATAAGTTGTAGAGTGGTCCACTAGACTCAAGGTCAAGTGGTTTGTACACTGTACTTGATCAGGTGGGTCTGGATGTCCAATTGTACTTCAAATGTGTGTTCAGGTATAGGTAGGTCAGGAGGGCTTGAAGATATCATTCTACGTAGATATGAAGAAACCCAGTTGTGACAGGTTCTTGAGAAGACCACAAGTAGGTTTGATGTGGAACTGCAGGTTTCATGCAGCTTGGTAGAGATTCAAGAAACATCTTTATAAGGCAAATTATTGTTTTTTGACTTCATGTCATCTGGAAAATTACATGAGACATAAATCACAATTACACTGGGTGAAGAATTATCAAGGGCCTTCCGTTTTTTTATGAACAACAACTTTGATCAGTCACTGACAGGACGGATATCCTGACAATAGTGACTTGATGGACTGCGTGTGTTCCATGTGATCTCCGCAGATTTACTCCAGCAGTTGAGCTGGGAAAGTCAATGTCCAGATCGGTAAACGTTCAGGATTGAACCACTCGACAATAAACGGTGAGATCAACATTTCTTCAGCCTACACATGATCTCTTCTTGGCAGCTTCCACAGCTGCTCTTGTCATCAGTCGTGTTTTTAACAGCAGAAATTTTCTTGGTCTGCTACAAGCAGTAGAAGGACTGTTTCATGGTAGCAAAACAAATCCTGGACGCTATTACTAATACATCATAAAATCCAGGAAGGTACTCAATTCGAATGAAAGGGGGCAAAGAGGAGGCAGAATAATTTACTAATATTTTTAAATTTCTTTAATATATTTATTTTATGTTTACATAAGTCATTTAATTGTTTGCATTCATTTCACAAGACAAAAAGCACAAACTTAATTATTCTTTGAAGATAGTTTAATGGTTAACATAGCTGCAGCATGAAATCTTACTAGAAAAAGTAGTTAACCAGTGACACCTGGGGTGTTTGTCACACAGGAGAGATAATAGCGATCGGGATTAATCTCTAATAAAAGGCAGATTAACTTCATGTTACTGTTGTCCATTGGCACTGAAAACACCAGTGACTCTTAAAAAGATTCTTGATAGAAGTTTGCGTCTCTCTATACTTAGGGGACTTTTCTGGGGGTGTCCCTCAGCCCCGGGTAGCTGGGATAGCTTTTTAGGAAAGACACAATTATTTGATAACCTTTTTTAAATCTCCCTTTACAAGTGGCTCAGTATGTGTGTGTGTGTGTGTGGGGGGGGTGTGCGTGTGCGTGTGTGTGTCTCTGTGTGTGTCACTATTCAATGACACACTGATGCTGGTACTTCCATCAACAGCCCACCATGACACTACAACAGGCGACAAAGATGAACACAGGCAGGGAGTAAGGGATGTTGTCATGGTAACGCATCATATAGTTTGAGGTGGAGGTGGGAGTTGATGGGGGATGAAATCATAGGGTTGCTAGGCAACACAAGGCACTAACGAAGACAGGTCTGATAACTAGTTGATATCAGCTAGCTGTGCCCCCTTTTAAGATGAACCAGTGCTTCTTTTGTTGGAGACACTCAGACTGTACAAACGCACACAAAAGGAAACAACGATGTTTGGTGCTTAAAACGTTTCTGTTTTTTTATTCAACTTTTTTCTTCCAAACAGGAATGTTCTAGTTTTCTCCTCTGTAGAGGTGTGTCAAGAATGGGAGGAGGCGGGCATCAGGGCGGGGAGTAAAGCGGTCGGGGGAGGGAGGCTAGGGTCACAAAGAAAATCTGCTTACACCGAGGAACACTCCGCAACACAAAGTCTCGACACATGTGAAGCTCCAGCTCGCTACACGGGCCTCCCCAAGAAAAAACGTTCTGCACAGTCTCATTTGCTATTGGCACATAGATACACACACTCAACAAAACACACACTCACTCACACACATGGGTCCAGCGAGCGGTGACGGAGCGAGGTGCTGTTTTCTCCTCTCCAGTTCCACAAAAAGACACTTTCTTTTGTTGTGAGACTTTAAACAACATGTAGAAACCAACATTATTGAAACAAAATGGAGGACAAAACATCTTTCGACATTCTGCCAAGCAGGCGAGTGGGGTGATGCCAACGACCAAAAAAGTCTGAAAAAGGAGTTAACCAGTGACACCCTCGGTTGTCTCTTTGCAGAGAGGATGGTTTAAACAGACACAGAACAAACACAAAGTTTTCATACAAAAGTTGTTTTTTTTTTATCACATGGTTTCTGAAACTGTTAAACGAATACATTTTTTTTCTTTCCATTATTCCTAAAACCACTTGAACACAATCGGAATAACATGAGACACAATCAGAGGAGATGATACTGATACAAAAACACATTTCAGGTGCCAGAAAAGAAAAAACAAACTTGTGTGTATCTGTGTGTGTTTGTGTGTCATGAATGATGATTCATCCGCCTCTTTAAAGACATCATCAGGGAAAAAAAAGGACAAGTTAAGTTTAGCAAACCGAAATCTCCAGACATGCACATATGAGATCACATGATCGCTCACTTTGCTTGTGTTTGGATTGTGTCAACAGGAATTATAGAACGCTGAAGTGCTTTATTAGTCAAATGAACAGAAAAAAAATGATCAAGATGAGATTTGCTACTGTTGGAATTATTGCAGACTGAGAGTGAAAGTAGAAAGTTTTGTGTTGAGTCGATCCTGCTGCTGCTTGTTTTCCTAACGATACAGTTTTGTGGGATTAGTGAGGGAAATGTGGTCAACTGTGTTTTTAATTCTCTCTGTTTACAAAGCTGAAAACGCCAGAGTGTGGCGGGCAGCCAAGCCGGCGCGCAAGAGACATAGTCATAGTGAAAAGTAGAGCAGAAATCACATTTGTATCCATTTTCTCGTGTTTGAAACAACATCCTAAAATCAAAAGTTTATGAGCCTGTGTTTTTCTTATTTCTTATTTAAAACACAACTGTCCACTGTTCATTGTCATCTGTCCATCCAAAGATCCTTCATCCTCTCACCCGGCGCTCTCATCCTCCCCTCTTTTTTTTTTAGTGTGCAATTCCTTCAGACTCTCACCCCTACCTCCTCCCTCTAAAGTTCTGCATTCAGTTGCTGCTTTATTCCTCCTCCCGAGAAAGAACTCTCTCTCGCTCTCCTTTATTCTTTCACCCCTCCAAACCTCACCCCCTGCCATCACAGCCCTCCCCCAGCGACTCTTTTCAAATCTGCATTTCAAAAAAGAAAAAATTCTTCCATGGATGTTTCTACCTCGACACTTCCACAAACAAGCGCTAAACTTCAAAACTACAGCCAAAGTACGAGGAGTGATAAAAATATACACCGAGGAGGAGGCGTCGGGGGAGGAGGAGGGGGAGGAAGTTAGAGCCTCTACTAACCAGCAAAATTAAGAGTGATTAAATTAATGAACACAAGAAAAAGAAAATTGACTAAAAATAAAAACTGCAGAAAATAAATCTGCCTAGCGACTGAAGTTTAAAAATAATAGAACTGAAATGTATTTTCCAGATAGACACACGTTCGCTCACGTTCACTTACTCACGCTCAAGTACACAACGAAAAAGTAAGGAATTGGCAGATAAAAAGTTTTGCCTAGCAACAAGGTTGTGGTTTAAAAAATAATAGACTATTTACTGGATATTCATATATTTCATCTAGAAGTGTCAATAACGATAAAAAAGTTTTTTTTTTCAATAACCGCTCACTATGTCGTATTTTGGTATTTAAGACGAGTCTAACGAACAATCGCACAAAAACGCACAAACTAAAACCCCTCACGGCGCCTAGTGACCGTAACCGTCACACTCGCACAGTCACACACGCATGTTATTAAAATATACAAGATTCTGCCGTGGGCGTGGTCATGTGACCGCCAGCAACAGCATGGCTGATTGGTTGAGTTCGAGGCCCCTGTGGTCCCAGTAAGTCCTGAGGTGAGTCTGTGTCAGGGGTCATCTCTGTGGGGTAGGTTTACAGGAAGTTGATTCAGTTTGTTTCTTTAAAAGTTATGGAAAAGCTCCTGTGCACACATATTGGACAGTTAAAGTGACTCCATAAATGGGGTGGGGGGGTCCTTTCACAAAGAGGGGGGACTTAGAGGGTCTAGCCTACTCGGGCAGATCCATCGTCACCCCGACACACACTTCCTTGGTGTGTGGGCACATAAGTGGGAGATCTGTGAGGGTCGATAGAGGTTGGAGGTTAAAGGACTGTGATCTTTTTGCAGAAGGGGGTTCTGGGTAGGCAGAGGTGGGCGTGTCCAGGTGGCCGGACTGTCGGTCCACCTCATACTTTGTAGTAGATGTTAGCCGGGCTCTGCGGCGGCATTTCCTGGACTATGTAGACTGGATGTCCGTAGTCCCCGCTCACTTTCTCATAGTGAGGGCAGTAGGCGGAGTCAGACGTCCGCAGGGGGATGATGATGTCACTGGGTTCCGATCCGTTGTTGTTGGAGCTGCTGATGCCGCCACCCCCTCCTCTCTTGGGGCTGGTGAGGGAGGACAGCGACAGCGGAGGGTGGTGGGTGTCCGAGTGCTTGGCGTGCCGTCGTCTGTAGCAGACCACGCAGATGACGGCGGTGACGAGGAGGAGGAAGGCGGAGCCGCCGGCGGCGCCAGCGATGAGGGCGATGTTGGAGGGCGGGAGGGGTCCGTTCTCGCCGCCGCCTTCGGTGTCACCGAAGCCCGTGGTGCCCCGGCCGTGGGTGGAGTTTGCTGTGAGAGGAAGGGAAAAAAACAGTCACTTATTTGGTTAAAACACACATGGGCAAACTGCAAAGGTAAAGGAAAACTTTAAATAACAACTTTGTATTTATTTTATAAATAATCATATTGTCATATTTGTGAGTACTTACTTTCAAAAAGATACAAGTGGATATTGGAAAAGTACAGTGCTTTTGCATCAGATTAAAAAAATATATATATAAGTGGAAGTCAGCTCCTCCCTCCATCATACAAGATCTGGATGAATGATTTGACTTCATGCTTTAATTTGATGGAAATTAGATTTTCAAGTTGCCGTTATTCTATGTGTGTGTTTTGTCTCTAAAAAAATGCACAAATAAAATGTATTTAAAAAAATAATAATAATAATAAGTTATATTTATAGTTATAGTTATATAAAATACAATAAAGCCTACTAAGGTTTATTTACTTTTGTTCACATTATATTTAGGCCTTTTTGATCCTTTATTTTATGCTTAATGCCCCTCAAAATAGTCACTGTACAAAATGAGGCCTCTGAACAAAATGTAACTGCTCACCACTGGACTAGAAGGTACTTTTACAATCATGTTCATGCTTTTCCAGACCATCCGTGAAATTTTCAGTCACAACATGGACTGTGATTTTTTTTGGAGGATTTAAAACCAGAAAAGTTATTTGAACAAGTGACAAAATCAGTGGATACGTTTCCACTGAGAGTGATAACCATAGAAAGCATTTTAAAAGAGTGAAAACGTTCTACTTCTACTTTCTACTAACTATCAAAACATGTGCCATGGTTCACAAAGTATTATCAAAAAGGTCTTCCAACTCCTGGAAAAAACAGACCTCCTCAGTGATGGCCTGAGGTGATGAAAAATGTTTCTGTTGCATGGTTGTATATTAAATACAGCAGCAAGGTTGTAGTCCAGCACTGCCCGCGGCGGCAGCCTTGAGTTTATCTTGTATGTGGTCACACCACTGATGAGTCCAAGTCGACTCAGTTGAGTGTGTAATAAGATGTTTCTACATACTTTCATGAAACTGGACGTATAGAGCTGCAGTGCCTTTTCTTTCATTCACAGTCATTTTCACACCATAATGCTCACTGGATTAGAAGGTACATAAAGTGTGGTGAGGCTTTGTAGTATAACTTCGTAAGGCTCGTGGAGTAATACAACGAAGCCTCGTGGAGTAATACGACGAAGCCTTGATGAGTAATACGACGAAGCCTCGTGGAGTAATGCGACGAAGCCTTGAGGAGTAATACAACAAAGCCTTGCAGAAGAATACAACAACGCCTCGATGAGTAAATCAACAAAGCCTTGAGGAGTAAAATAACGTAGCCTCGTGGAGTAATAGTACAAAGTGTCACGGAGTAATACAACACAGGCTTGTGATGAAACACAACGAAGACTCGCAGAGTAATACAGCGAAGCCTTGCAGGGTAATATTACGGAACCATGCAGAGTAATACCAGCTAGCCTCGAGGAGCACAAGCCTCAAGGATTTATACCACACAGCCTTGCAGTACGACGCAGTAGCTTAACAACATTTTAACAGATGTTTTAGTGCCGTGTAGCACATTAAATCGGTTCAAGGTTAGTGAGTATAACTACAGGTAATACATAAGACACAGCGGATTATAAGGCTTAACGTCGTTTTTTGAGAAAATTACAGAAATGTAAGTGCACCTTATGGTCTGAGAACTACGGTACTGCAGCCTGAGATTTGGCCACACACAAACTGTCATTCTTCCCGTGTGTCGTCCACTAATCACTGAGTCTTTCCATCTGTTGAGTCCGGAGCGGCTCACAAGCCTTAAAGCTCAGAGTTCTTCATAGCAAGAGGTCGGGTCAGAGCCCAGCAGGTGAGTGATGGCCAGAGGTGTACGCGTGTCTGCTTCTGAGTGCAGTTCCCTGCTTAAAGCCCGGGAAAACAAGTTCCTAAATGTGTCAGATTGCTTCATCGGTATTCTTGGCACACATCCGTCTGTTCTGTCCATCTTCCTCTGCCGTCTCCTCCTCGCAGCGGTAATGACCTTCCTGGCAACAGAATCACCCGAGCAGACACACGTCGGCGAAGGAAAACACACCTCGTCCCGCTCTGCTCAGTTGCCTGTTGCGCCGGACTGACTGGGAACAAATCACTAATGCCGGATTGCACGCCCTTCCCCTCCTCCAGTTTTCTTCCTCCCTCCATTAACCCGACATCCCTCATTCTCCATCTCCATTATGCCTGCCACCTTCCAAAGGTTCTCTTTATTACATCCTGCTCTTCCAGCTCTGCTCTCTTCCCTCTAAATCAAACGCATTTCCACATTCAGGCCTCTGTAATTCCCCGGTGCTCCATATTCCCTTTGTTCCACTTCAACCTATTGAGATGAATCGACAGTAGGAAATAAAAAAGATCCTTCTGTTTATACGCTTCTTCTTTGATCTTTATTTTTAGTATCTTGTAATAAATCAGAAAGAAGAGATTCATCGTCTTACTTAGTGTATCTAATAATCTTCCTGCTTGAAGCCAACACACATACCCATCTGCCAATATTGTTGTCATGGCCTGCCTAATATTCATTTGCCACTGTGAGGCTCTTAGACTGCTGAGGTCAGCAAAAATCAGAGCAAGTAAAGAAATAGTGGTGATCTGGAAGGACGACCATTGCCTTCTCTGACCAATCAGGTTCCCTTTCTATGCTTGAGTGAGATAAAGACAACCCGCAAAGAAAAATTTACTTTGTTTCATTCCGTACTTGTTAGTTCAAATTTATATATATATATATATAAAAAATAGATCGTTTCTCTTTCAAAGGCAAAATAAGAGTTTGAAATAATTAATTTACATGTGTTCTTTTAATCAAGTCTTGTTTAAGGACTTCAACTTTAAGTTGTTTTCTATGAAATGTTGTACTTTGTAATATTTTAAATCAGACTAGAAAAAAGGTATATTAAAAAAAGGAAACCAATGTACAGGAAGTCGTTTTGATAATCAAATATACAGTATAAAGTCCGGCTCTAAAATCATACATTAAATGAAAAAGGTCTCAGTGAAAAAAACAAAAACAACAGTCAACAACTTGCTTGTCACTGAAATTGTAGTCTTTGGGTGATTGTTTTTTATTAAATGTAATTTGATATTTTAATAATAATTAGTATATTATATTAATTATATGAATATTAGTATATTAATATTAAGTATATATTTGAAAATAATTACCAAGAGTTCAGTTTTTGCAGTGTGTCGATCTTTTAAATCTAAAACTAGAGCATTAATATACATTTTACATATATTTTCTTGAATTTAGCAAACACACTTTTATATTTTTTTCTCTTTCACTTGTTTTCTTTATGCTTCTTTTTTGGAGGAGAAGTGTTTTTGTGTTTTTTTTTACATTTTAGTTTTTGCATCGCGTGTACTGCAGGGTCAAAGCTTATGTGAATATAACATTCTTACATTCAATTGTTTTGTTTTTTTTAACAAATGATGCGTATCAGACTGCATTAACCTTCTTTTATAAGGGGCTGTTTGAGACAAAATTCAGTTTTTCTCTCACACCTTCTATGAAACTCGCCCACATCTACCATCAAACTCTCTCACATCTACTATTAAACCCTCTCACATCTACTATCAAACCCTCTCACATCTACCATCAAACTCTCTCACATCTACTATCAAACTCTCTTACATCTACCATCAAACTCACTCACATCTACCATCAAACTCTCTCACATCTACTATTAAACTCTCGCACATCTACTATCAAACTCTCTCACATCTACTATCAAACTCTCTCACACCTTCTATCAAACTCTCTCACACCTTCTATCAAACTCGCTCACATCTACTATCAAACTCTGTATGAGCACTTAATATTAGGTGTATGAGTACTTGATTGTATGTGTATGAGTATTTGATAGTACGTATAAGAGATCTTGTATGTAAGTGCATGAGCACTTGATAGTTATGTCATATCCACCTGAAGTACGTCTAAACGCTGGACTTTTTACAAAGCTGTGGAGCCTGAAGAATGAATTCAACACTTGAAAGATGAGTATGTAAATTGTTTTATTATTATTAGTTCCTGTTGTGCAGATTAATGTTATATTGTCTCTTTGTAATATACTTTTGCAGTAATATTACATGATAGACATGAACACGTTTTATAGAAGGTGTGAGAGAAAACTGACTTTTGTCTCAAACAGCCCCTTATATTCTTCTGTACATATGAGGTTTTTGATCAAATCAACCGATCTTGGGCTGAATGATTTGCTTCCACTCTTGTTCAGATCCTAATAAAGACGAACAGCTAGACAACTCCAGATTAAAGAGTCAGATTAGCAGCTCTGGATTTCAACCAGTTCAAATAGATGGCTTGAATCCCTCCACTCCCCTTCATTCTTCTGAGGATGTGCCCAGAGAGAACTTACCTGAATTTCTGTTAGTGGAGCGTCCTGCTGACTCCTTCTTGGGAGTAAGGCCATATGGACCTGTGGATGAAGGGATGAGGAGTGGAGTGAATACAAAGTTAGAAATAGGGACTATACGTAGATTGTGGGACTCTACAGGGAACTCGTCCTCTGCTGTCAAAAGTTTCAGATAATGTCGTGCTATTACTTTATCTTCATCACCAAGAGTTTAAAAAATCAAACCTTTTTTTTAAAAAAGACAATTCTTTTAAAACCCTTATTTTTTTGTTTAAATTTGGGTGAGATATAAATCAGTATTAAATAAAAAAAATGGTATGCATTCATTCATATTGTGTCGCCTATTCCCTCATGGGGGATGTGAGGTGCTGAAGTCTTTAGTTTCTGTGAGAGGCAGGGGACACCCTGGACGCCAGTTTGTCGCAGGACACACAAAGATACACAACCGTTCACACACTTATACCTTTTCCCCAAGTTCTCTGTATGTTTTGGACAGTGAGAGGAAACCAGAGTACCTGAGGAAACCCATGGAACATGGGGAGAACATACAAACTCCCCACAGAAAGGTTGCACAAGTTGCCTCCCTCTGGACCCGTAAGCGAACGGGCAAACTTCTGTGCTGTGAGGCGATCGCGCAAACCACTGCGCTACCATGCACCCTGGTCAGGAATATTTCATGATCAATTTTAAACTTTTACTCTGATGCCACAAGAATATAGTCGAAGGGTGTATGTGGCCCCTGGGCCTCACCATATGCGATTTATATGGACAAAAATCTTTGTTATTGTCTTTTTTTAATCAAAACATTGGGAGCTGAAGTCGTAAGATTTTTCCAATCAAAATACTGTTTTGAACAGTTGTACTTGGATCAATATAGGATTACGTCGCTCATTATTGTCATTGTGATTCACACGTTATTGTCCTCTAATAGATAACGCGACTGTTTTCACTCTCTAAATATCTCCACAGTGCACCAATCACAGCCATCAGTCATGGGCGAATTACACTTTTATTGTTTTAGGAGCAGAAAAAAAAATCGGGGATGTAGCCATGGTGGAATAACGTGAGGACATAAAGGCATGTAATCTGCAGTCGGCAAATCCAGCCATCTGTCTGGTGAGCCCTGGGTGACGGCAGCAGCGTTTAAGTGTGACACACAGATGCAGCCATTGTGAAAGTGCCACTCCTCAACGCTGACAGGAAGCTATTTTAGAGATCGTTTGTTTGTCTTCAAACCATCTGGACTCTGATGACAGAAACCAAACGTAAGTTCTCTGCAAAAAAAAGGACGGTTTGGAGAAGATAAAGCCATGATATAGGGCGCTTTGTCTCCCTTTCCCAGTTCCTATCTTACAGAGGATTTAGGGTCCTGACACTGTAGCTCAGACACATGCTGACAGAGCCGACACTTGGTGATGTGTAACAGGATCGCCAGGTCGCTTTTAGATGTGCAGAAATGACCCCAAAGCAGGTATAAAAGTAAAGTTCAATAATATTACATGAACAAAAATTATCTTTAAGGCTAAACGTCAAAATCAATGAAACAGTGTCCAAAATCCTTAAACAGACAAGGTTGCAGAATTTCTGTTTGTAGCCGGAAGTATAAGTTTGATTGCAATATTGTCTTCAATTCTTAGAGACTCGATCTATCTTAAACGGAGATGCACAGATCCAACTCTTATGGTCCTGATACTCATACTTGGGCTTTGAGTATCCACTGATACCGATCTGACACCAGAGTCATTCACTCTCCTGCCCTACTGTGAAACAACACTGGTCTTGCTTTGAATACAAAAAAGGAAAAATACTACACATGGAACTGTTTACCAACATTTTGGGAATATATAGAAAATACAGCTAAATGTTTAACTTTTTTCACCTTTAACCTGCAAAAAAATGTGCAACAATATAACATATATTATGTACGCAAGTCATACTACGAATGACTGTCGATCCAAATAAATTTGAGCATGTTTTCTGCTATTTTTTCGTTTTCATTCGGTCGGTGGAAGCCTGCAAAGTTAACAGATTCAATTTGTCTGCCTTTTTCCGAACTGCTCATATTTGGCGAGATGCTTCTTAAGATACTGACTTAAGTTAGTGGTCTTGGTTGGCGTGTGTCGTTCCCTCAAAACATCCTGACACAACAACAGGGCATTATGTCAGGCTGACAATATTTTAATTGCCTTAATCAGATACGCTGATATTTTTCCCCGATAACCAATCCAACTTTGAGAGGCTGGATCAGTACCGATACACGATACAAGGATCAGTTACTTAATCTTTACTATGTCTGTGTTTGTCCTACCAAAAACCAAAGAGTCCATACATTTTACTGTTATTAGAAGTGTTGACATAAATCAACTCTTTTTTTCACCTTATCTTATTAACACTAGGATCATTATAGGTAATATTTCAACATTAATGATGAATCTTCTTTGATTTTAAGTGAAACCATTAAGCTGGCCACAAATGAATTGGGGGGACAGATTTGGTCCCCAGGCCTTGGGTTTGACACAAAGTGATAGTCTTTGGTATAATTTAAACTCTGCTCCATAATGAGCAACCTACAAATGAACGTCCTTATTGACACAGACAAGTTCACGTCAACTTTTTTTTTCTTTTCGTGACAATGACTGAAAGCAAAAGTGATAGATAAAGAAGAAAATAGGAGGAGACAGGCCAGTGTGTGTCTGTGTGTGTGCGAGTGTGTGTCTTCAGAGTACCATATCTCATCAGAGATCACCACGAGGCGGCACGCCGCTTATTTAGATGACAAACAACAGCGACGTGACCTTACAGCCACACAGAAGATAAGATGGTGAGACAGAGAGAATATAATGGACCGGGGCCATCCAGTGAGCGCCGGGGGAGGATCAGGCTGGCGCTCAGATGTAGAGGAGGTGATGAGGACGGGGAGAGAGGGAGTTTGAAGAGGAAGTTTTCATCGTGCATGAATGAAAAAAGGGTTAAAAAAAAAAAAGAAAGAATAGGAAGTGAGATAATGTCGTTAATAAGATGTATACATGTTTTCAGCTGACTCAGCCGATGCTTGGCGCAGATAGAGTTGACAATCAACGTGCCACAGTTGCAGAATCCAAAGGAGAGAGTGAAGTAGTTTGTGTCTGTAAGGTATTGTGAAGGTGCATTTTGTTATTGGAGTGTCGGTTCTAATTTCTCTAACCTTGTTGTCACAAGGTGAAAGACTTCACACACTGCAATTTGTAAGCGCCGTTTATTATCGGCAGGTTCTGTCTCAGCTTCTATTTATGTCTGGGATGTACAGCATGCATCTGGCTGGTGTGTGTTTGTCTGTGTGTGTGTGTGTGTCCAGCAGTTAAAAGGCAGAGTGAACACAGAGTCAACAGGCCTCATTATCGCTGACTGATCCACACTTCTCTGCTGTTCTCACCACTTAACAAGCT
Source organism: Callionymus lyra (assembly GCF_982586985.1). Lineage (NCBI taxonomy): Eukaryota > Metazoa > Chordata > Actinopteri > Syngnathiformes > Callionymidae > Callionymus > Callionymus lyra. The sequence continues at coordinate 37,971,859 of NC_141821.1, read as the reverse complement.
GTAATACGCTCAGTAAGGAGACACAAAGACGATGTGTGTGTGTGCGTGTGTAGGTGTGTGCGTGTGTGTGTGTGTGTGTGTGTGTGTGTGTGTGTGTGTGTGTGTGTGTGTGTGTGTGTGTGTGTGTGTGCGTGTGTGTGTGCGTGTGTGAGGTTGACAGAAATATGTGTCTCTGAAGATGATGTGAAAACTCGCATTAATGTAAGTTTTAGCACTCGCTGACCTGCAGTGTGAAAAAAAAGGAAACTGACTCGTACTTGAAGTCTTTTTTAGATGAGATGATGAAGTGTCTACTAACAAGCTAAACTCTTGTTTTTCTCAGGAAATACAAACATACGCTAGTGCATGACCTGTTCAGGTGCTTTTAAAGTCAATAGAGCACTTAAAAATCCATTTGCATCCCTAATAAACACCCTTCATCTCTCGTGTTTTCATGATGTTCAAAGTTTGTTCCTAGATAAGTTTAGATCAGGTTCAGCTGATCTTTATTGGGGTATTAAAATGTTTTTCAATTATTCGACTTAACGTGATTTAAAACATGCATGACTTAATTTTCTTATTTTGTACCTTATTGTATTGTTTTTTTTAGCTACATTCAATTGAATATGACTGGCTAAAGGAGTGTCTATATGTCTCTGCATTGTCATTTGGCACTGGTTAGGGTTACATTACAAAGTTCAATTGAACTTGAGTTATTTACATTTAGCTGAATGTTAAAGTATTTTTCTTATGTGGGGCTTTTGCAGCAGTTACCTAGAGACACAAACTCGAGAAACTGTTCTGTGCAACTGAAAGTTGCCTGTTTGAATGTCTATTTTGTGGGTCATGCTCTCGCCTGTGTAATAGCATTTGTTTTTTTGCACGCAACTTTGCTTGTTTTTTAAACGTGTAGGTTTGAAAATAAGTTTTTTACATTTAAGGAATTTTTTGTTTGTAGGCTTTAGTTTTATTTTACCTTTAAGCTACAAATATAGGAAGGACTAATGTATCATTGCCATTTATAGAGAACTATTTGGTGGGAAGACTAAACATGGACTTACTCTGCCCGACTTTCAGCACCACCTTCATGCCTTGTGTGGCACACACTCCTCCTCTCATGCTGTCCAGACCTTGGTGCGTTCCATCTGATGTTGCTGTAGAGACACAACAATCACAAGGTTAGCATTCTTACACACTCCTGATAAATCACTCCTTGTGAGTCAATCTTAAACACAAACAACTGTTAACAGATCAGAGATAGACTGTTAGGAAAAGAACAAAACCTTCCAAAACTAAGAAGGAAAATCTGCCTTAACAACATCCAATATTGACTAAGTAACACAAATGTAAATAAAGAGTAGAAATAAAGCACAAACTGAGCTAAAAGATAAAGCACATATAAAGTGCATACCTCTGCCAAGACCTCATTTTTCACAAGACTTGAGAAGGATTTGCTCAAATTTTACCACAATTTAAGAATTTTATAGATCACGACCAAAAGAAAAAGAAAGGTTTGAACTTGTCTCTAGATTTGCTAACCATACAAGGATCTCTAGAACTCTGGGATGCCAACAAACATAGATCAGTTGCTTACACACACACAAACGAACTCAGACAATATCAAGTGAACAAATTAACTCAGACAATAGTGGATTGTCTGAGTTCATCATCTCAATGCTAGAAAAAACCATCAGGTTTGAGATAACATTCATCAAATCTGCTGCAGTTCTTCAGTGTCACCTTGATCAAGCTCAAACAGAAAATGTCTCAATTCCAGAGACTTACAAATCTCAAGAAATTGAATTACAACAACAAAGCAAATTGGGCTTTTGGATAACCTTTTTTTTCTTCTTCTAGTGGAATAGATTTAAACAAAACAACATTTGTGGATCAATGCAGATTGATGCAAAAACAAGCTGAATGAGCTGTTAAAAGTGTTTTTTTTTTCTTCATTTTAATGATCGGGGGATTTGCAGTTAACAAGCGGAAGTTGATGAATTAGCATTTACGGCGAGACACAGATGCATTTAAAATCCAATAATCGTTGAAGCAGCAGAGGAAATTCGGGGAAGAAAAACAATGTTACCGTTACTCTTAGCAGGTCCTATGAGGATTTGCAGCAGTGGATGTTTCAGGGGTCAGAAGTCAAAGACCATAGCATTAGCTCTGATTTGACTTTGGCCAGGAAACAAACATCTGTGTGCCTGGATGAAGTCTGGGCTCCTAAACATCTTCCCCTCAGCCTTTCATTCTTGGCAGGACCAGAGATCGAAATAAAGGTCAGTCAGTGGATTGAGGAAAGACTTGAAAGTGTAAAGAAGTTTTTTTTTGTTGCTAGCAGCCTGCTCGCTCTGGCTTCTTTTGGTGCACCGCCAAAAAACTGTTTCTACATAACATTCAAAAGTTGAACTGTGCATATATTACAAAAATGTATGTTTTTGAAGAGTGGTTGCTTGTTTTACTTTCTTAAAGCTTGAGCTAAGATTCAATTCAATTCAATTTGATTTTAAGTGTCTTTTCATAGCAAAGTTGTCTCAAGACACTTCACAGTTGAAGTAAGACTATAGTGGAGAAAAGAAAAACAGATCCCAGCAACTCAACAATGAGTTAGTCACAATGTGGGAGTGGCGAGGAAAAATGTCCTTATAGAAGGCAGAAACCTCGAACAGAACCAGGCTCCAGGTTGACGGCCTCCTGCTGCGACCGGCTGGGACCGTGAATGTGGGGGGGTAGACAGATGGATGGGGAAAAAATAAAGCAATAGAAACTAAGAACAAAGATTATGACCTCCTCCACAATCTGAAGAAGTAGAGTCTAAAATGTCACGGCTTAACTCGTCACCACAAGTATTCCTGTTGATGATTTCACATTTTTCTTTCGGTTTTCCTTTTTGCAGTTTTACTCTTGGGTTTCATGTTTACTTTCTTCTTCCTTTTGACACAAACCTCTTTCTTCCATGTCAGTATGAAAATATGTGCTTTGTAGAAAGAAATTTCAAATTGACAACCAGACAACTATTTACTGAACAATAGTTGTGGTCCTTCTACAAAGTGTGTGTTTTTTCTTGATAAACAAAACGCTTTTGTAGTAAGAAAACTAGCTTATAAGCATTTTCTAGTGCTGGGTTGAAACAGCGTCATGAAACAGCTGATGAGGCATCACGATCCAGTGTCTTAATTGAGCCCTCATCAACCCATCACAAGCATTTTCCAACTTTTCCAACCATATGATTTAAATAATTGGTCAGCAGCTTCCATGCAGATAATGCCTGAAAAGATGACAATCAAGAAAGAGGACAGGCGGACAGGGGGTGATAGCACTGACGTGAAGAGACAGGCAGGGGGTGAAGAAGATGAGGACGAAGATACGTGGGAGGTGTGACATGAGGCCGATGTCCTGAGACAAGCTGTTGGTGAAATGGAGGCGATGGGGTGACCCTCTGGATGGGGAACCGAAGAGACGGGACATCTTCATCATTGGTGATGAAGAAGATTGTTTTGCTGCGGTTGCTCCCTCCTTTCCTTCCATCCTCTCATACTTTAAATGCGTTGTTCTGCATTAACTAGTCTCAACTTCTTTACGAGTAAAAAGTTACCCAAATCATTACCATTTAGAAAACTCAATCAGCCTTTACACCGTTTTTTAATTCTCACCAATATATCCATGCCTGCAAGTGTGCATTGACCCTGCAAGCTTCTGTTGACTAATGAGTAGTGTCCTTTCTTCATGTGATGTGAGTATGTGGTGTCAATGCATATTTCAGATTGTGACAGCGACCACTTACTAGCTTTCATGATTTTTAACAATTGTTAAAAGATACCAGAAGTAAAACAAATACAAGGTTCAACATTTGATAATTTACAAAATAAATAACAAAATGAACATAGTACGGATTCGTATTTTAACAATAATTGGACAGAATTTGAGCGCAGTGTACCACATAAAAATGTGCTCAAGGTCAGTCGGTAAAACTAGAAATAAGACATAAGGCTTATAAGGCGCACGGTCAATTTTTGAGAACATAAAAGGATTTCAAATGCACCTTATACTAAAACTATGGTAGATGACTTTATGTGATTTATCTGTTATGTTGCCTATAACTTCTATTTTAAGTGGGTCCACAATTGTTTGTCTGTTTACTACTGGAAGGGCTTTGCTGTAATAGGATTAGGAGGCTTTTGAATAGAGAGAGAACCTCTAAAAAGCCTCGACTACACGAGTAGAAAGACATACTTATTTCATAATTGATGTGTCACGGCATGGACTTGATTCATTTCCCACTGTGCGTCGTTGAATTTACTTCCTCTTGTGATGGAGGAAAGAATGCAGGAAATGTGATCTTCACAAGGAAGAGGGACGTGATAGGAGGAGAAAGGGAGGAAGAAGAGTAATGGAGACGATGATGAGCCGTGATGGAGGAGGTGAAGCGTCAGAGGACGGGAGTCGCGCTGGACGAAGGCGGAGGCAGTGGAAGGACTTCATCAATGAGATAACACTCAGTTATCTTGTGTCGGCGCCGTCACGCGGAGCTGAGCCCGAGACAAAGACTCACACCACCTTCAGAGCCTGCGTGGTGGTTCTGATAGAAGTCGGGCTGCGGATCCATGTCAGTTGAGTCTGAGATGAAAACTTTAATCAAGCCAAATCCACTCTTTTTATCCACACTCATTGAATTATGAAGTAGAACGTTGAGCTTGACTCATGGAATTAACTGCAGTCGATCTCTGGTCACCATCTGAGCCTCACATGATCCATCACATGTTCCAGCACACATACACACACACACACTTGTATGTGTCTGGTATACATGTGTGTGTGTGGCTTTTTAACCCTCCTCTCTCTCGCAGCTCCCTCCAGCTCTCTCTTCTTGAAGAGTCGGTGACTCACAATCACAGATGAACCTCCGGCGACGCACACTGCTCCCTCCTCCCTTGACCCCGGCACACACATGCGCACTCACAAGTACACACACATCTTGAGTGTGACTTATGTCTTCTGACATCATGAAAGGCCATTTTACAGTTGCTGAAAAAAAGGCAGCTTTTCATGGGATTTTTTTCTCAATTCATTAAAACGTTTTGCTCAATTTGAAATTATTTTAAAATATATTATCAGTAGATATCTTTAAAAAAATAAAAGACTCCATTTATGGGCTGAAGAGGAACAAGCTCAGCTTACATGTAGGTTAAAGGTCATGACGTGTTTGTTAACAATCTTCTATAAAGGGCCGCCTACAGCAGCTAACAGCATCTATAGGAGATATAAACAGGATTAATGAAGGGGTGGATCTTGAATAAGGTCGTTGGTCTACATAAACAGGAGGTCATGTTTATTGTCACGACAGACCAGAAGTGAAGAGAGGAGGAGGAGGAGGAGGAGGAGGAGGAGAGAGGATGGTTGGATGATGGTTGTGTAACTTAAGTGCAGGAACATGTAGGACACTCACAAACATAACTGGGTCAATGTTCATGACCCGGGGCCCAGCGGTTAAGTGTGCCTTTATGTGTGTACATAAACTCACTAGACCCTCATCAGTCGGATTTTTTTGCTGTGGATTTACTTGAATTAAACTGTTTTTTTTATTTTAATTGCTTTCTTGCTCAAACAAAAATAAAACCAACACAACTTGTTTCTGTTATGAAATCCTGCCTCAAAGCTCCAGATTAAAGTTATGAAAATTTAACTATAATAAAGCTTGAATGTTTTATTCTGATCTGCACCACACAGTGAGTCCCTTCTCAGGTCTGTGACTCAGTGTGTGTGTGTGACAGCCAGTAGACCTGCAAGAATTGGGTCAATGTCTCTCTTATCCCCCAGTGACTCAGGAACAAAACTCCGCCAGTCGTACGTCGAGATCCGTCCATCACCTACATTTTGGCTCTTCAATTGACTTCAAAATCCTACAATGTGTAACTTTGTCTGCCATTAAGTAGGACCTCTGAGTTCTTCTGTTTATAATAATGATTATTTTAGTAAGTTTAGCTGCTTATTTGTTCTCGGATTTTGATCTTTATTTCTATATCTATATTCGAGTCTACATGTAATTATATAAAACACTTAAATACTTAGACAATCATTAAAAAAATGTATAGGTGAACGACTTAATCTTAAAATGTATGTTTTTCGTATTGTGTGCGATATATATATTATATATATATAATATTTTTTTTATTTTATTTTATTTAAAATTATAATAATATAATAATAATAATATATAATATTTACAGCATATTTTTGTTGCACTTCAGAATGCAGCAGTCATTACATCCTCTTTAGATCCTGTTAAATCCTGCCGATGACTGAGGACGAGAGGATACAGCTATTAAAGCTTATGTTTGGACATATTTTGGTTTCAAAACAAATGAAAGCAGTTACGACTTTGTCAAGCATGATGTGGTCTGTAAATTCATACTTAAAATCATAGACATTTCAATTATTTATGTGACTTATTGGTCCAGACTGAAGGACAGACGGTCAAATTTTAAAGGTGTAGATTTGGGTCGCTCTTCTCCATGCCCTACTTTCTTTTTTAAATAGAGCGAGTACAAGCTGGGCCGAACTTCCTGAAGGACAAAAGTCTGGGAAGACAAATCTTACAGGGAAGTGGGTCGATGGTCTGAAGGGAGGACAGCAACAATCTGTGACACGAGGCAGGAGAGGAAGTGAAAGCAAGATGGAGTCAGAAGGAGATTCTAAATTAAGAAGAAGGCGAGCAGAAGAAGGAGGAGGAGGAAGGGTGACGATGTGAGACGAAGATGTGAATGGGCACGACATGGGAAACAAGACCTGCTTCTGGCTTCAGAAATGTCAAACGTGCTCGAGGGAGTGTTTATTCGACGCACATTTAGAGCATTTCAGGACGTCGAGTCGTAGAAAACAGGAGTGGAAGCTGGCCTGTTTTAAATTTAAAAGAGACAGGAACAGCAGATTTTTTAAAAAAAAACAGAAATTGTGCATCAGCGTCAGCCTAATTAACATGTTTAAAGAACTCTTAGAAAGATAACACTGTCAGAACGTCGTTTCTGTGATGTAAGATTCAAATCAGGCGGAATTCATTGTAAGGTCTTGCCGACAGGAAATCTTCTGGGGAAAAGTTCTTCCATCCTTCTTCTATTATTACTGTCTGTATTAATACCTGCTTAGATGAGTGTGTGTGTTTGTGTGTGTGTGTGTGTGTGTGTGTGTGCGTGTGCGTGTGCGTGTGCGTGTGCGTGTGCGTGTGTGTGTGCATGTGTGCAAGCCAGACTCATGGTCAGACATCCTGCAGCACTATTTTAACACAAATCTTCCGAGGATTTATAAATACGAAACAAGTCGTGACTTTGCTGTTATTTGCCTGTATGCTTGTTTTTATTTTCCATGATTTAATTTAAAAAAACACTGCAAGACAGATATTTTAAATACAATAAACACTGAAAAAGGTGCACGACAACCATTTAGATAACACAATTTATTTTTAGTGTGTCACATTTGTATTGATGATGTGGTATGTGTGGAGCAGCTACAGACAGATGTGGAATTAGCAGTTAGCTCAGAAGTTGTGTTAGTGCTTTGAAGTAGGAAATTCTAAGTATGTTCTTTCCTATGTTTATCTGTAAAGTGATATACAAAACTACATGAAATAGAAAGAGAGATATTTCCAGTTAGTTAAGTAAGTAAAAACTACCCGTCATGCTACAAGTCAACAGGACAACCATTAAAGCAACACAATCCCATTCTAGAAAAAAAATAGCATTACTAGCTCCAGAACTCTTGGGCAGAGTAAAACCAGCAGGGTAGACGCCAACGATTTCAAAAAATAATTGATTGTTTTCTTGAATGTATTTTAAGATTTAAAAGCCATTATACAAAAGTGTTTTCCTCTGGTGCTTAGCTTCAATGATAGAACCCGTACGGAGAGTTAAACTGTCACAGTAGGGCTTTAAAGAATCGCCAACATAAATGTACTAAAACACATTGCAGAGAAAGACTAAATACATCTTGAATAAATAAATAACTTTTTGCAGCAGAAATCCAAGATAATTAAAGAAAAACAGTGGTTAAAATTGGAATTTCTGGCGAAAAAACAGTTGATACAGTTGCCTAGCTTGAATTTAACCGATTCATTTAATTTTATTTTTTTTTAATTAGGAAGCATTATTCATATATTAATCATGTAATCAAAGTTGTTTGACTTTTCAAAGAAAAGATCAAACTGTTAACCAAGAGTTTTGAAACAATTTTTTTTTTAACTATATCCCAAATTGTGTCATCCTTCAACAATGGCCCTGCACAAATGCAAATTTCATTGCTCAGAAAACAAGTTGCAGCATGTCTCATGTCACCTTTTCTCCGCCATTGTGTCAGCATTTTGGGATACAAACTAAAATAAAGAGCCCTAAACAAAATGCATTTCCAAGAAGGTGATGTTGGTTTACCACAACTTCCCAGAACCACATCTTTGACACATGAATTTCAAGAGTGTCATTAGTAAATGGGTTATGTTTTTAAAATACAAGTTTAATTGTAACAGTGATCTTTATAGAATCAGAATTATTTTTATTGCCATTTTTAGTGCAAAACCACTAAATAGGAACTTCTTTTAGTATTTATTATAGTATAAGGTGTCTGCTTGTATGATTGTTTTTAAGAGTTTGTTTCAAGACACAACCGTCAGGCACAATGTGAGCAGAAACTACTAATTATAAGATAAACATTTCTAACTTGCTAACTTTTTTCTTTTAAAATACTGCATATGTAAGATATAAATGGATAAAAAATAACTATATATTACTTTATCATAATTTTAAATATTTCCTGAAGGACCAGGAAGAGATTTTTATTAAGGTTAAAAGACAATGTCAATACAATGTATGAGACATTTCTATAACTTCCAACTTCTTTATCCTCATAGATTTTTATTGATTGTCTTTTTCAAAGTTTTCTTCCCTGGGAATATTCAGTCATAGCCTGGAAAAGTTCACAGTTAAGAGGCAGCACAGTCCAATATTTGTACTTCAGCCAGACTGAAGGCGTTCCAAAAAAAAACCTCCTGCAGTTCCAGGCTTTCACAAACGTCCACTCTCATTACAACATTTTCCCTGTTTGACTGCGATTAACGACAGTATTCCTCTCCACAGCAAAGTTCTGCTCCATCCGTCCTGCAGCAACAACTCATCCATCAAGCCCTGACGACGTCCAAAACACTCTCCCGTTCTCCATGCATGCCGGTCTTTCAACACACATACACACTTTAAACCTGGCTCGCTTCTACTGTACACACAGCGGCCAAGTCTCAAACACAATGAGCATGTAGGACCTTCTAATGGATCCAGTACAGTGTGTGTGTTAGTGTGTGTTGTTGTGTCAAGTGTGTGTGTGTGTGTGTGTGTGTGTGTGTGTGTGTGTGTGTGTGTGTGTGTGTGTGTGTGTGTGTGTGTGTGTGTGTGTGTGTGTGTGTGTGTGTGTGTGTGTGTGTGTGTGTGTGTGTGTGTGTGTCTTGCTTCTCTTGGTTACAACAATGATGGTGGGGGTGAAAAAGTAAAAAGTCTACTCTTATAGATTAGTTAAACATGTTCGAATTCCACACACTCATACACGTATGCATACACACGCACACACACACACACACACACAGCAAACTGAAGTAATGCTTCTTGACATGTGTGCTGCTGGATGGAGAAGAAGGAGAAATATGAAGGATAATGTGACAGACAGCATGGAACAGTTATATATGTATATATATATATATATATATATATAAAAATATATATAGTATATATATATATATATAGTGTACGTTCAATGTGTGTGTGTGTATAGCAGGCATGACAGTTGTGTTTGTTTAACTTGTCTATGATTAAAGCTGTGTGTGAGTGTTTTTCTGGTTTCGAGAATGTGTGTGTGTAAAATGTTGTTTACATGTTTAAGAGTCATGTGACACGCTCCTTCATCTGGAGTGTGTTGTGCAGGCGGTTCCCAGAGTTCAGCGCATAGAGACTGGAAGAACCGGTGTGTTCAAAGGCAAGTCTTTGTGTGTCCTCAGGTTGTTTACAAAAGCAACATAAAGTGAAGCATCATTTATTAATAGCTATAATCTTTTCTCCGAAAACTAAAGCCGTAGTCAACGGCGATGAATCAAAACAGAGGTTTGAGTCGGTAACATAAATGTGTGACGGTGAGTTCTCAAGAGTTATAACAGTGAAGAATGGCGACACACTCGGCTACAGAAGCGCCTTCGATTCCTGAAGTGTCGCGGGGACTTCAAATTAAAGGTCAGGAGTTTGATCGATGAGCGACATCACAGTGTCCTTGATGGAGTTGTTCACTTCTTGCCCGAAAAAAAAACAAACAATAAAACCTCTTCATTCTGGGCTCGTAGCTGAGGTCATTTCAGAGCTTGTTGTGACTTCAAACCACAACACCAACGACATTATTCATGGTGAAAAAATGAAGACAAAAAAATGCGATACTTTCAAAGAACACAACCACTTACAATCACACGATCGGGACATAAATCTGCTCTTAAGCCATTTTGCCATTTTAGGCGAAGATACAAAAATTCTAAAAGGAAAAACTAATATCCGTCTGCTCTTATTGTTAAAGCATGAGTCTAATTTACTGTCGATGAACACACAACAATACGAACATGTGTCTAAAATTACAGGTGTGTTTGATTAATACACCACCGATCTGGATGAAGGCGCAGCATCATGTTACGGATCTGTCAAAGCTTTAATTATATCATTATCCACCGCATCATTGAAGCTTCACGACTCTCGAAATTACTGCGAGGATCTGTCATTTTAATGAGTCTGCGTCCTCCGGGTGCTGTGAAGGGCCAAAAATAAGAGGTGAAATATAGAACCAAAAAGACAGCATGTTGCGTTCAAGTATACAATTACAGAACGTAATCATTTGACACTGTCCAACTCAATCCTAGTGCGCAACATGACACACCAGCATCAAGCATGTATGTTATTAAGAGAATAAAAAGATTATGACCCATGACATCATCCAAAAGGGTTCCACCTGAGGCGCATTACACGTTTTGCTTCTCTGAAAAGGAAGTGGGTCACGTTGAGAAGATGTTAAAATGCTGAAGGCATCTTTTTCTAAAACTTGGTCCAAAGACCAGAAAACTAACTCCTTTTGGCCCTTCTGGTCTTCATAATAAAATAGATTTAGTTCCCTCTTGTTTAAATTTAGACAGTGTTGATCACATTTTTCTTTCTATATTTTATTTTATGTTTCATACGTTTACCTAAAATCAATAGTTTCCAACTGTATGTAAGATGTATGTAAAGCTGAAACAGGTAATACCTCCGTTTAAAAAGTGGATGCTAATTACCAAGATGTTAGTTTAAGAGCAAATGTATTATTTATCAAGTTATTCAGGCTCATTGATGAATAATGTTGTCTTTTTTCACAAAACACAAAAAATGGTTTTAATCAAGTAGACTAGAGTTTTATTCTTATTGATAATCTTTCTTTTGTTTTTTTATTATTTATAAACATTGTTTGAAACTCCTTTCTAGCTAAACTCTATGTTTGACACTAAATGTTAAAAAAATAATAATACCTACTAATAATGTTTGTTCTTCTTATTTTATTCCCGTGTGAGAGTACCAAGTTATCATTTGTCCTCTACTAGAGTGTTAATCTCAGATATAAACTATTAAAATTTTATAAGGATTTTACATGAACTATTACATATTATACTCCCTCTGGGTTGTTGGTTAAAATCCAACTTCAGGTATGAACACACCGTTTTTTCTAGGCACTCTTTTTCCTCATGAAGTCCAAGAGTTTGATTTATTCATTTCAATTGTCCTGAGAGTTCAGAGTGAATCATGAAGGGCTTTGTGACCCATAATGTGTCCAACACATTTTTCTTGATCAGCTGGTTGGAAATCAGATATAAAAAGTAAAAAAACATTGAAATGATCATTTAATTAAACGATGAGTCAGCAAACTCACCCTAGGTCGGATAATTTAAGAAGAGTACTATTTAAAAAAAATGTTTGATGGCGCTCTCTTGCCGCCACCTGCCTCAAAAAGGAGCCGCTTCCCGTTGTAGCGCCATCCAGTGAAATGCTTTGTTTGGCCGCCGGTGAAAATGAATCAGCTGACTGTTTTGATTCGGCTTCACATTTTTCTCCCCCGTCTTTACTTAGTTTCTTCATCCTTGACTTTCCTGGCTCCAGACGCACACAGCAGACAAAGACCTGCTCACAAGCGCGGCGTCTGAGTGTTATTCTTTGTGTGTGGAGGATTACGGCAGCTCCAGAACTGTGAATAGAGGCCAGGCCGGGTCTCGGTCGTGGCTGAATTAATTACTCTAATTAGCTCCTTAATTGCATATATTAGACCAGCGGTTAAAAGAGGAGCCGTCTTGGAGGTCTGGATCTGAAGCCGGTGTCTGTCGGGGGGTTGATACGCACAATGGGTTCCTACACAGAAAAAGTGGCAAAGCACCTACACACCCACTATGTCTTGGTCTCAAAGTGGTCTGCTACTTAATTATCCGTCCTCATCAATATATAATCAGAGAGGCAACAGCAGCAGATGTTAGCGGCTAATATAGACATGAAGACTCCCAGAAGCAACGAGGGGATTAATATTTCCTCTGCCGGGACGTCTCAACGGTATCATTTAATCCCACTTTAAGACTCTGGGATGTCCTTGACCGAAAATTCTTCTTTTGTGACGCAATATTTTACACATGACGGTTTTTATTTTTGTATTATTGTGAAAATGTGATTAACTCTTATTTGTTGGGTTAATTTAAATCAAATTTTAATTTAGAAATCCCAAAACAAATGTGTTGCTTTTATCCTCATAGTTAAATGTGTCCTAAAATAAAACAATATTTTTTCCTGAAATGTGTTCTCATAACTAGTGTCTGATGAAACACCTGATGTTAAAAGTCCTTGCCACGTATTCATCAAACTGTAGTCTGACTAGGTAATTACTATTTCTTCCATTTGTTAGGTTCCAAAAGTGGCCATACGTCAAAGCTTGAGCGACACTTATCTCCCGATACGTTCCAATTATATAATTATAGATTTAATAAGATAACATTTCTGATAAACTGGATTTAAGTAACATCTTGTGATTGTTCCACTCTCTTGGTTTAGAAGTAAACAATTTTAAAAAGCTACTGATGACCTTATCCTCTTGTCCTCAGTCAACGCCGGGATATCGCAGGATTTCATTGTTTCTTAAGCTCGGGAAGACGTAAACACTGCTGCCAACGAGCAGCCGGAAGTTTAATTGCAACACACAAATGAACAAACATGAATATTTTAATATTCACAGATATTTAAAAATATTAATGTTAATTGTTAATTGATTCAGTGCTGTTGAATATCAATACACTTAAGAAATTCAATAATTAGGTCTATCAATATTTTCCTTAACCCCCTTGCAAACATCAATTTTAATTTGTTAACCCATTATTTTAATAATAAGTATTCTTAGTCGAGCTAAAACTTTTGAAGGGCATTATGGGACTTGCAGCATGAGCTTAACATGTTGATCAAAACCTTGCAAACAAAAGGAGAAAAACTCTTCTTAACAAGAGATTTAAAAACGACAGGATAAGCGGCCCATGTGCGAGGAGATTATGTTGTTCAAGTCATAGACATATATACATAGACACCGCATCGACTGCTGCCGCCCACTGGAGCGGTGACTAAACAGGGCGGCCATCTTGGTACAGATCCACTCGCTCCTACAGTGCTTTACGTCTATAGAGGAATGATGTGTTTACACTATAAAAATGATCATAAATCTCTCATTTGTCAAGCTTTTTTCACTGGGTTTGTTTTTCAAACCTCAGACTAGATTGACAGACATTACTATATATATTAATGTTATTATAAAAAATAAAGAATATGATAGATGAAACAAATATGGACCAAACCGTTTGGAAATCGGTCCAGAATTCAGCGAATAATTGTATTTTAAGATTGAGAAGTACCTCCTTCCCTTGTTAATGCGCAGCTGCCTCTGATGGCACTGTAACAAGATGGCGGCGCGTGTCTATGTATATGTCTATGGTTCAAGCAGCCAGCAGCTGCTCATCACAGGGCGGAGAGGAAGGAGGCGGAGTCAGAGGAAACGGCGAGTAAATTAGACGTTGCGGAGATGATTCACTTGTGTGGATGTAAGAAGCAGGAGTGACGAGGGGAGGGGTTGCGGCGGCGGGGGTGTCGGGCGGCCATTAAAAAGAGAGCTGAACGGTTCAGGGACAAACAATCAGCTGTAAATCTTTGTTTAACATCCGTTAAGCTGAACTAATTACAGCAGATAACAATGACCTCAAAGAAGTTCATTACCGGGATGAGCTCGTGCACGCGGGCAGACGTGCGCATGTTTTCAACAGGAGTTCATTAGTGACTCTTGTTTACCCACAAATATTTGGGGGTTTTTCACTAATGATTGAAGTTTATTCAGCTGTGGCCCGGAAGTCTTCATCTTCCGTAAATAAAACTTTGTACAGTCCAAGTATTTGGTATTTATCAGAGGTGCTTTGACAATATCAGCCCTCGCAGATGATCCTTCCCTCAGGTGGTGGTCTTTATCTTTCCAAATGTCAGCTTTGAGAAAGTGTCTGGTAGCTCCTGGAGTGAGTCACTGGAAGCCTTCAGTTTGACGGACATACTTTGAGCTAAACCTAAAAAGTTACGTGTACATTTTAGGTCAACTTTTGTGTTAGCCTAACCATGTTATAGTCTCGTAGAGTATAGATGGTCAGCTCAGCCCTGCAGACTCCATTGTTTTTTGACTGGACATGAACCCTGGTTCTTGCTCTAGTGCTTTTTCTGCTCTTCCATTTTTGTCTCCGTCTTTTAAGATATTATCTACTCATTTTTATGTTTTAGCTTCTTTCTTTGTTCCCCAATAGATCGTATAAAATATGAACGCAGTATCTCTGAAATAGCCCGTCTGTTACTGGACCACCATAACCTTTCGATGGTGACTTCTGGTCTTTTTAAAGAGGGTCTCTTTTGATTAACTGCAGGTTCTTTCACTTATCCCTTTGGTTTGTCACTTCCTGTTTTCTCCCTCTTTCTTCCCATGAACTTGACGGATGGTTCACAGCTGGGGCTGATCGAGGAATCACTTGCAGTAGTTCTAACACCTGCTCCCAGACCAGCGTGCCGGACCACAAGATTCCTGGCGTGGTTATTTTCCTCCACTAGTATTCTGTGTTTCTCCTGGACTTTTGAAGTCTTACCTGTTTTCTGTGTTCTGTTCCCCATTCTTGTTCCCTGTTTATTCCCCATGTTGGTGGGCATTATGGTTTGGATATTCTGTGGGACACGTGTTTGAGATATTGGACTCTTGTGGTAACTCTTGTTTAGAGGAATAGGATTGAAGACGTGACAAACTTTGATGCAAAAAAATACATATGAAAACACGTCAAATAAACGATAATCCTTTGAACCAATCGTCTAAAATGTAAGATGATACTTACCATTTATATAGTATTGAGAGTGATATTGTTACTATTTTACTGTTTTGTATAAGAATTGTTATAATAATTCAAATTGACTCTATATTAATAAGTTGAAAGTAATAATTAAAGTATTATTCAGAATCTATTAAAGAAAAGACGGACACGATTAGGATTGAAGTCCCAGGTGAGTGGACCAAAGTGTCTGATAATCCTATGATAGCAAAATTAGGGAAAAGACGCAGCACTCCAGTTCCTCAGATACAAGCAGCATAAAAGCGTGCAATCATTTTCCTTTTCTTCAAAGTGACATGCTATCATATTAAAAATAACAGCTTTGACAAATTACATGCTTGACTGCTTTATAATATTTAGCGGCGCGTCAAATCTGTTGCCATGGAGACGCCGGAGCTGTGGATTTTAATTGTACTTTGCTGTGTCCTGCTGGAATCCTCTTGTAAGAGGAGTCGCTGCATGGTGGCTGATAATCCGTATTTCATCATGATACAACAGGAAAATACTTGAAACGGACTCCCTGTTGCTCTCTTCCGCTGTGAAAGGAGATTTAAAAAAAATTAAATCAGAGCTTTTTTTCCGAAGGGGGTTGGGGGTCAACTAATCCAGTATTCCAAAAAAAAAAGGTCTACTTTCGGCGTGAAATCAGAGATGACAGGTGATGAGGTTTTTAAAAAATTTGAAATAAATATTTTCCAAAATGATAAATGTAAGTAAAGCAACTATTCATTTAAATCAAGTTTCTGCATAAATACATTTTTTTAAACTCAACAACGTTTATGTATTACCGTGTGTATTTCTGCACATCTCCATGTCCATTATGAGGATGGGGTCATGTTTGCGTGAACCAAGACACTAAATCTCGGCTGTATTAGCCCACTAATGCTCTCCCACTAATGGCAGAGGTCAGCAGAGAGCACCCTTCCACCTCCCTCCCTCCCTCCCATCACAGGGAGACACATCAGTCTCTGGAAGGTTTCTCTGCTCAACAATGACGCCTTTGTCCGTCCGGCTGCGACAGGGGAGCGTTTGTGTACGAGCGGGACAGCGCAGGAAGGTTAAACCAATCACACCATGTTAAACAGCCGCCATCCAATTAAAGTGCAACTCTTCTGCTGTGACCTTTAACAGGATTCACCCCCCCCCCCTCCCACTCACCCATCACCCATCACACCCACTGCCACTGATAAACTGTCATCCTCCCAAACACTCACACACAAAAAACCCCACAGACACACGGATTGCTGACCTAAATCGGCCGAACGATCTGTCACTTTCTCTTACTTACACTCTGCACACATCTTTTTTTCATCCTTTTCTTGTTCTCCGAATCTTCCCTCGCTCTCTCCCTCTGTCACTATGCATCACATCACCACTGTCACTCCTCTTCCACGTTATCTGGCTGGAAAAAGCTACACTCGATGGTGAAACTGGGCGTCGTCTTCAGTCAGGAACGTGTTTCTTCGAGCAGGGATGTATCGGCGGCGTGGTGATTAGCAGCGTGTGGTTCCAGTGGCGCTTCCCACGATGGGAATTGGCGATAAGGTTGTTGCGGGTTTCTTCGAAAACTATGTGATTCTTGATATTCGAGTCGGTATTTACATCTGAACCATCATGTTTGTGTAAACAGTGGGAAGTTGGAAGATGAAAACATGGACTCTTGTAGACATTAGCTCGCACTTTCACTAATTCGGCGATTAACCCCCAACCTGAACCCTGGACCGGCTGTGGTAAACATCTGGTCTGACAACCACGTTAACACAGCACGATCATTTGATACAGTTAATTGCACAAAAAATCTTGTTTACTATGTATCTTTTTATGCTAATACTACACACCTGTAATATATTGCTTACTGTCCTTTAATTCCCCCGTCTGCCAAGGTGGGTATGAAAAATAGAACAACGGGTCTCAAGGAAAATAGTTTTGGACTATCTATTTGGATCCATGATTCATTTGAAGACTTAAAACCCTATATGATGCAAAAGGAGTTGCAGGGTGAGCTTCCATTCTTGCTCATTCTTACCGTTGGCTGTGCAAGTTAGTTTAGGAACGCTACTTCCGCCTGATGTCTATATTGAGCTATCTGGAACCAACAATTTTCAAATGCTAAAAAAAAGGGTTCATAATTGTTCCAAGAAACTAATATTGGGAAATTATAAATATAGATCGTTTTTTAATGAGGACAAGAAGATACAATATGTATTGTTGGGGGAACCAATACAATACATTGTCATATTGCAGGAGCAACAGTAGATTGTGTTTGTTTTCAACCTCTTTTGTGATTCATAGCATAGTAAACACACAATGCTGGTACATACCTAATAACAGCTTCTTGAATTTAAAGAGGGATGTTTATTTTATTTCACAAGGAAAGAAATACAAGAGAAATCAAATTAATATTTGTTTGTACTTGTTGTTAATTGTTTATTTAAAAATGTACACAATGCAGTTGAATAATATTATGGTTGTGGGAGAAAAAGCGATCCTTGACTGTATTATTTTTTCCGCAATATTGTTCCAATTATTCTTATGTTTATGTTATAGAGAACCAGTCGACTCAAGAAGTCAATGTTATTGTAAAATATTATTATAATTTATCCATTTTGAGTTTTAACTGCTTATTGTTTTTAATAGCCAGGAATGATTAACTGGTGAATTCATAAAAAGTAGAGAAAAGATCCACAGGTGTGGTCCATGTGAAGCCCACCTCCCCTCCGTTGTCACTCACAACTCCCCTGATCCATCCCAGCAAACACAGCCGAGTGGCAGATGTAAATAACGATGCCTCCAGGACTTTTCCAGCGTTAATCATTCCCAACTGACACCTTCTTTCTTAAATAGAGTCATCTCCTCACTCCGCCCACTTTCAGTTATCAATCAAGTGCGACACTTGATCTCCTGGAGGGGCGGGGGGCTGCTATATCTTCATCGTTCCAGACCCCCGCTGGCCTATTCTGCTCCATTTTCCACTTTGGCACGTTATTTGAGGCCATTTTCACACACAGCAGCCTCCAGAGTTCCATGTGTTTGCTGGAGTGTGAAAAATGTGTTGCGAGCTCCAAAAGCAGTCCGGCTCAAAATAGTCGCGAAGCTCTGGGGATGTGACCGCCAGGGTGGCTGCAAATGTGAGCGTCTAAACACTTTTATGAACGTGGAAAAGAAAAAGAAAGCCACGAGGGCCAACTTTTGTCATGTCGTACAGGAGGAGATAGTAGCAGGCAGTTCCATGTTTGATTTTTTTTTGTTATGAAAAATATCGAGACATGACTTTTTGTCTGTGGGAAAGACTTGATTATGAAATGATAATACAACTTATGATGCTTAGTTTACTGGAAGCCAGGTTTAATTCAATAATTGAATTCTATAATGTGTATATTTAAATATGTCTTTAATAATCTAATTGACATTAATGTATATTTTCATAAACATTATAAAATGTTTTCATTGCTTCACCAATAGAGTTTGATCTTCTAGTTTAACCGAATTTTGGAATTAGAATATGAAATTCCTCCATTAAAAAAAAAGAAAAAAATCACCATTTTTAGTAGAATTGTTTTAATTTATACTATAAGGCCATCATTCGTTTTTTTGAATTTAAAAAGCAAAGTAAAAAAATGAATCAATTTTTTTATTGGAATAAAGATTTAGAACGTCATGGTGAAACTCATTAATTTTGCTTTTTTATAATTATACTATTAATACAAAAACAAAATGAACCTTTGAATATAGAAATTATTATATTTATGTATTCAAAAAACAAATCCAATGCTAAAACATGAATTAAATGGTTTCTGTAATGAAAGGTTGACTTATTTTTGAATAAATAGTCGAATTATTCATATACAAAATAATTGAATGCTTAAAAACAACGTTTCAATAAAAAAAAGTCACAGTTATTTGAAATATTTAATTCAACCAAGAAATATTCTGACGTTACTGGTATACTTCTACAAACCTCCAGCCTGCTTAATAAAAATCATCTGAGTGATTTATCATTTTGAGAAAATCTGCTGAAGAAACTCGGCGTCTTCAAGGAAGCTCATCAGGTGTCTCAACTCTACACGTCTCCTCTGTTACACCACTTTACCTCTTATGTGTGTATTCTTTCTCGTGGTGTCTCACTTTCCATCCTTTCCTCACGTTTCACCCCCCTCCCCCCAGTCTCTCTATCTCTGGACTTTATGTCAGTTATTGCAGTTTAAGCCTGATAAATAAACTAGGGACTCTGCATTATTGAGGGCTTCTACACTGTCTGCACGCCCCGACCTCAACCCATTCAGCAATTACACACACGCATGCACTTTTAAACGACACACTGTAAAGTACACATTCATGCATTGCCACACCCTCTTTTGAGTGGAGTTATAGGAAAAAATAAACAGTTGTAATACAAAAAAATACATTATCTCCAACTTCTGTCTCTCGCTGTTGTGATTGAAGAAACCCCGCGACTGTCTGCGCTCACAATGGCGTCAACGTCATTTCCTTGCGTAAGTTCTGTCTCTTAACGGTGTATAAATAAAGTTACATGGCGAGGAATTCTCAACAACCCCTACATATGCTTTTCAGAGTTATTCATGCACACAAACATGCTACAGCTAAATCTCCATACATGCATATAAAACACACACACACACACACACACACACACATCCAAACCATCTGTCTCAATGCAGAAACAGCAGCATTGTGGTTCCTCTTGTGAGTGACCGGCTAACCAACACACATCCTTACAGTGTGTGTGTAGCTATTTCCAGTGTGTTTACAGCCACAACGTTGGCTTGTGTGACCAGAGAGAGTGTGCGAGTGCATACATTCGTCGAGGCGGCGTTGTGAGCGTGCATATGTTAGTGTGTCACATATGAGGTCACATGTGTTGTTGACTGTGACTTTGCAATCATTTATTGCTGCTGAGGGTTTTGTCTCATGTACACATGTGTGCCCTTATGGTCGCCCTTCCTTGTGAGTGGTCACATGGTGCGCAGACGTAGCGCACACACACACACACACACAGGTGCACGCAACCGCATTGAAAGAGAATTTATCGTCTGCTAGTACAGTAATGAGGTTATATTTGCCCTCCGGCCTCTTCCACACCTTGAGATGGAAGGTTTGAAATGACACAAGCGGAAGAGGAGCCCACAGATGGCACCCGTGCAGACAGTCACTCAGGAAATCATAAAAGTAAAAACTTTATTTGGTGCTGTCAAAAAAAGTGCAGAGGGCTTAAGCACTCCACGAATATAAAATAATGATGCTCTCGACTATTTGTAGCATTTAAAAGTTTCAAAGTATGATGATAGAAGTTTCTGATCTTAAGAATAATTGGTGAATTCACTTTAGATCTTCTCAAGTCACACAGAGCACTGCTGTTCCCACCAAACATTTTTTATATATATATATATTAAGTTGTTGTTTTTTAAACTGTATAGTGGTCTAAAAAGAAGAATAAATGTGATGCAACAACTTCATGAATTATCCTATGAATTGTGCAACAGATGTGTCACTCACAAGGAAACTGGATCATGTCTTTCTTGATTTACCAGTTTATGCGTTTTCCTACTTTCAATCTCAGTCTAAACGTTTGAGTATGTCTTACTAAATCTAAATATTTGCTTTGTTCTGTTGCGCACAAGACTTCAAAACAAAACCAACAAAAACCAAGGAAATACACATTCATTTGTTAATAGGTAGCACAATATCAACAAGTCGTTTGTCTTAGTTGCTTGTTGAAAAAGCATGTGACTTCTGAGACAGTGAATGCAAAATGAAAAGTGATATATAAATATCAATAATTTAAATGTAATCGAGAACAATTGACATTAACCCACAACAACATATGGCTTCAAAATAAATGTGCATGTTGATGTCATTTGAACCCACTTGTTCGTCAATGAGATTTGTAAAGTTGAAAAGATTGTGTAAAGCAGGAACTCATCATGTAGATGTATCATTATGCATCAGCCGTAAATTAGATCAAATTAAAATAAAATTTGATAAAAATCATTTATTGTTTGTTTGTTATCCCAGTTATCACATCTCGGGACCTAGACAGTAACTATTAGTTTATAACTAATTTGTGGATTTAATTTAGCCATGTAGTTTGAATTGGACTGGAGCCCTTTCTCACAAAACTGTGCAGAATATACTTTTTCTGGGTCAAATGCCAAACCCCTAAGAAGTTGATTTGCCATTCAGCTTTAAAAACAACATAAATTGATTCTGGAATAATTTATTTCATGAATTAAAGAAGGGAACGCAAGATCGAAAAACAACAAAAAAAGTTTTATTCTGTAAATAATGAAAGGTGTATGGATGTACAGTATGTCAGTGCCATCAGTAATTATATGGTTAAATTAAACATTTTAAATGTTAAAACCTTTTATTGAAATGTTTTTTTAACCATTGAATTATTGTTTTTTATTAAATAATTGAATTCAATAAGTTGTTTATTGAAAAGCTGCTGAATCTTTTTATAATGATCATTTACAAAGATCTGTCAGTGCAGGAAAGTAAAAGTGAGGAAAGTGGATGAAGATTCTGGGAAAGAGGTTCACAGAGAATATGAGGGAAATGGGGATTGTCAGAGGGAGTAAGATGAGAGAGACAGTGAGAGATGGCGGGTGAGGAAGAGCAGGGATGATGTTATCTTGTTGATCTTGTAGACATGCAGTATTGAGATATGCAGTATACGAGCACTGGCCCTTTAAATTCTGCAACAGCTCAAGCAGTTTTGACTTCTGTTCTGTTTTTGTAGCAACCGGATCAGTTGTGCATGTGTGCGTGTGTGTGCATGTGTGCGTGTGTGTGCGTGTGTGAGTGTGTGTGCGTGCGTGTGCGTGTGTGTGCGTGTGTGTGCGTGTGTGTGCGTGTGTGTGCGTGTGTGTGCGTGTGTGTGCGTGTGTGTGCGTGTGTGTGCGCACAATACAGATGGTGTGTTGTGCGGCGGAAAATAATTAAAAGAAGTGAAAAGGCCTCAATTTGTGGTGGTCTGCCTGAGCGAGCATGTGTCTGCGCATGCGTGCCACGGCGTGCAGTGAAAGAAGAAACTAAAGGGATGAGGAGAAGCTGACAAAACAGATGGAGAAAGAAAAGAGTGTGTGCGTGTGAGGAGGGTTTACATACACTCTGACCTCCCGTTATGAATGAAAACATCAATCAGTGAGTAGAACTAATCAATTTCCCCGCTCGTTCTTTCGTCTCTGCGGGGTTCACAAGCAAAAAGAATCACTTGTAATGGGATTCAAGTAATCTGATTACTCAGCAACAGCTCATTAATCACTCCCAAAACAAAGAAATGAGAAATCTGATGGGAAAAGTGATGTGGAGTCAAAAAAAGGGAGAGTTTGTGGCGGCCTGGACTGAAGTGGAGGATCACATGGTCGGCTCCGATCCAATCGCATGAACTGAAGTTGTAACACAAGACGTTGATTTATACTTCTTTTGGTTATTATTCTTTATTATAGGTTCTGTATGATTTATCTTTAATATGAACTAGAGTAGAGAACACAGACGCACAAACCTTTGTGAAAGACTGTGTGTGTGTGTGACGCATCAGCCGTCATTGATCAGGACCGCAGCCATCAATCGATTAGTCTGGCCTGGGCATGTGGAGATAAGGGCGTGTCTACCTTTGGATGTGTCGACAAGTGGGGATGTTAAGAATTTGAGGCACATGATTCTGAAAAACTGACCGTGTCTGTATGAAAAGATGTGCACAGAAGCAAAGTGTCTGGTCAAGAATCTGACTCATCGTTCACTCAGAGTTCCATAAAAGCCTGTGTGATTGAGAGGTGGAGAGCAGCGTGAACAAGGTCACCAACAAGGATGGAGAACGCAATACTGCAACAAGAACAGACATTAGTCTGTCCGTACAGAATGTGTCTGCACTGCCGCCTCCTGATAATAACATGTTGCTGATAGTTTTTCTTCTTACTTTTTTCATTCTTAAATGAGAATTCAAATGAAATACTTGAAAAAATTGATTTATGTGACTGTGATAACGCTCCCGCTCCAGGAGAAACCCCGACCTACTTGGTTATATACTCAATGGCTGAAAACATTCTTTTATTTTATTTGCATCTTTATTTTTGTATCCGTATTATTTTGCTTCAGTGTTTTCTGAACCACTTTCACCAAAGTATCTTTATGTTAGAAAACGCCCACTGTGGTGCATACATCTGTTTTCAGAATTCAATACAGATTATATTGCAATGATGAATAAAAGATTGTTTTATTACATTTATTTTAAAAGGTTTGTGTACAACTTTTTAATTTTTTGTGAGATTATTGTTAAACATGACTCAAAATTGCATTTTATGATACAATTTTTTTTTCTTGAATACTAAAAATAAATACATTTAAAAAATATTAAAAGATGAGAAGAAAGATCTATTTTATCAGAACGAAATGTACAAGATGAAGAAATGCCATCATCAGCAGGCAGAAATGGGCAGCTTTAATTAACTAGTCACAACATTGTACTTACTGAAGGTAGGTGTAACTGAAGTGGTATCCAACCAATTATAGACAATGGAAGCTTGTTTTAATTTGTCTAGGACTATAAAGCTGTGGATCAGTTTGTGTTACTTCTTACAGTTACCGAACATGATGTTTTCTTAACTTCAAACTGTTAAAACCAGTCAAAAAATCTTGTCCACAATCGGCCTGACTCTTCCGTGGATGGGATCGTGCACTAATCTCAAACCACAAAGTCCCCTGCCAAACATCACTGACAACATCATCATCATTATCGCCAAGATAAACAAACAGCCAATCAGAGATCAGCCCAATAATTAGCAGCCGCTCACATCAACAAGCCGGTAAACACAGAGTCCCAACTCACCGATGATGTAGTAATCGTGCATGCTCTTGAACTCGTGACCCCACAGGTTAGGGGAGAACTCCTGGAACTTGATAGTGAAGCGGCGTTCTCTGGTCGGCTCGTCGCAGGTCAGCACAATGTTCGGGGTCCCCATCACTTCGCAGCGGTCCGCCTGCTCCCGTGTTGACACCAGGTAAAGCTTATAATACTCGTACTCTGGCGTGGATCGGATGGTGTCGAGCGGCGGGCAGATCAGGTCCAGCCGGTCCCCAATCTGAGGGTACAGAACGTAGCCCTTGTCGTCTCTAAACCTGGAAGAAAACAAGAAACGAATCAGGTTAATTTGACTCATGCCTCAGTATTTCTGTTGTTTTAGCTCCTCCGCTGTTCTCTGTAAATAAATATCCAGCCACACACACATACAAAAGCACTCGGTGTAATCCCGAGATGATCTCAGGCAGCAAGAAAGGAGTGGAACCAGCAGACGATGATCCGCACAGAAAAAATAAACAACCACGAAAAAGCCGACACAGATCCACTTATTTATATTCCCTGTGAAATACTTCTCTGGGTGATTGTTTGCAGTAAATTCCAAGAGCACAACATTCTAGGATGAGTGATTAAAGATTGACAGCCATAAAATATCCTTGAATCCTCTGCAAAGTGTCCCATGTTGATTATTACAACCGTGTACGAAGGAAAAACACATTTTTTTGTTGGACTTTTGGGTTCTTGTTATGACCATTTACATTTTGAAACCAAACTAATCATCTAACTTAAATTGCTTAATCTGCTGGTCTAAAGTTAGAGGGGAGTCAAAATAGTGGCACGTAAAACCTGGGTTAGTTAAACTTTCCAAAAATGTGATTTTTAAAATACAAGTCTAAATGTCTTCCAGCAAAATTAGAGATTAAAATATAATAGACAACACATCAAATGACACATTCAGAATCGTGCATGCAAACCTTTCTATTAACCTATCTGTAAATATGGATAGACTACATTTTATATTCAATTCATTTTGTTTATTCTAAATCCTCTAAATCATCTATCTTAGATTAGAAAAATATTGAATGCTAATCATGCAAAGTGATGTCACATAAATGGTTGTATTTACTGGTCAGTCACAGTGAGTGTTGACGTTTGGGGGTAACATCAAACAAAAACTATTCTAAATTTGAGAAAATATTGCACAGCTTAAAAGTTTGGACAACTGCATTTAAAAAAAAATCTAAATCAAAAAATGAATGAATGGTTTTGCACCAGCAACTCTTCAAGCCTGTGTTGTAAACCCTGAGACCAGCTCCGGTGATGTCTGCATAGCTGCAAGTGAATGCTTCCAACGCTCAACAAAGGGTCATTGAGGTTATCAGTCCACACTTGGACTGAAGCGGCAGACCCTCGACCTCGCTCCACAGCGACACGCACTTGTTTACCAGGTCTACTACACACAAGGACTCACACACGCAGGCGTGGCCTTGAGAAGCAGCAAAAACTAAACAAGAAAGAAAAACTCTATTTGCAGACACCTCTCACACTGCAGAGGAAACACACACATCCAATTTGGAATACACACTTTTTTCCCCCCATGAACACAAAGAGTTGCATGCGACTCTATACACACATGCTTAGAGCAAGCACATTTTGCTGCATGACGCATTCCCTGAGTGTTGTCTGGAAGGCACCTCAGTCACAGTAAAGCTGCATTGCAGAATGGCAGTGCAAACACACACTCACACACATTGAAGGTAAATGCCACCGGGCAGGTAGAAGACTTGAAAAAGACAGCAGGGAAGGGAAATATCGAGCTTGAGAGTTTGCAGCCGCAGTAAAAAAAAAGAAGCAGACAAAGAGGAGGAGGAAAAGACATGCAGATGCATCATGGAGAACAAAAAAAAAGATCTAAGGAAAATTAGAAAGACAATGACAGTGAAAGGACAAGATTTTACCAAGAAAATCTTGTGGAAACAATATTAATGTGCTGCAGAAGGTCAACTGTCTGGACTATGGTATCTCTTGGGTGAGTCATTGGTAGTTTATGGAGCACTCATTATAAGTCACTTTGGTTGCTTAATAAAACTTTTTTTTAAATCTGCAGTCCCCTGGATGATCTCTCAAAATAGAATCAACAAAAACAATGCTATTTTTCAAATTTATTTTAGGACCCTCTTGAGGAGGAAACAAGTGGATATATAACCATGAAAATGAGGAAGAAAACAGAAAAAGATTATCAACAAGTTAACTAACTATATGAATACATGTGAATTGAAGTCAGTTTCATTACGGCTCAGAGGAGATTTGATTGACATTGTGGCGCTATAAACGCAGCGAGACGGTGTTACAAAGAATTTTACAGAGTGGATGTGTGAATACATCTGAATAAATCAAGGTTGGAGTCTTGGCCAGCAGCAACATGGCCGTCCGCCTCCACCCCTGCTACTGTGGACGCTCCTGTCACTCCTGCACCGTGAACAATGGCGGCATTCATCGGGCCACACTTTCAGACACAGTGTGTATGTGTGACTGGAGGGGTTGGGGGGGCAGAGGTGACAGAGTAAGAGAAGAGAGAAGTGGATCTTCTTTATTTTTTCTCTGAAGCTTTTTTTAAGTAAAAAAAAAAACAACGCAAATTCTAGAAAAGTGCCGGTGGACTGGACTGTCACAAAGATAACATTTTAATGTTGTGTGTACGACTGTGTGTGATCTCGTATGTGTGTGTGTTTACTGTACAGGCTGCTCTCCCACTGCCATTGTACCTGGATCTGAGAACTGATTTGGACAGAGAGAACATTTCCAAAATTCCAAAGCAGCAACCTGAGCCGTGTCCAGAGAGAAGCTAGTCACACAGGTGCAGCCATGTGTTTGTGTGTGTGTGTTTTAGTATGCATGCGGGTATTTGAGTCATGAGAGGTAGGGATAAAAAGGGTTAAAACTCAAGTTACTAATTTTAAGTTTATCACCCCCTGGTGCCTGTCATATGCCTCCACCTAGTTGGGTCAGCAATTAAAGGTTTGTCTTAGTTAATATTATTAGTAACTGGTATTCAACGTTTTCTTCCCAATTAAAATCGACATCCCAATTGAATTGTATACAGTCGTATACGTATCATAATAAATTATTATTGAATTGAATTCATTCATTTTTACAGAGTGGAATATTTATAAAAAAAAATTCTATTCTCTGGGAATCGAACTTTGGTTGTTTTGTGGAACCGACTGGATTTCTTTGATAGTACATAGTATCGAACATGTCGAACTCGTCACTCTGTGCCAAGTTTTATTGCCCATGTGTGATCAAAATTCGATAAGGTGTCGATTTTTGTGAAGAAAAACTGATAGAGGAAGTGATGTAGGATTGTTCACTTGTTAGCAAGTCTTGTTTTGCACTGGATATTATTAATTTATTTTTTCTGTAAGACAATTTACCAAAGTGGAAAAATATATCTCAAGATTTGTACTATTTATAAAGTCATTTTATTTTTGTTTAGTATTGATCTGATAAAATTGGTATCGGTGTGAAGGTAATGGTATAATGTATATATATTTGGAAGATGTTTCATCGACACCCAGCCCTATGTGCAGTGCTGTGTTATCTTAAGTTTTTATTTTTACAATTCAAAAGTTAAACTAAGATATTATAATCAAATCAATTAATGTATTAATCAATTAACCTAATTATATCATAATATGTAAAAATGTCACAGCGATACCAATATTGGTAAATTAATTCGCCTTTTCCCCCATAATTGTTCAGCCCTATTTGTGACCAACAAATCTCATTCTTAAAGTGAGATGTTTCTGTGAAGGTAGTAACAAAGTTTGAATAACTTGTGTATTAGTGGCTCACAAAATTGAAACTATAAAGTGTCTATAGAATCCACTACAACTGAAACAAAAGAAAAAGGGGAGGAAAAGCGAAGGGAGCGCTTGAGCAGGTACAGAAGATGAACCAAAATCTAATCAGAACGGATGATTCACTGTAAATCCGTATCATCTGTAACCTTGGTGACCGCCACAAGTTTGTCCTTAAAGTCCCCTTGAGCCGGTGTGAGCTTAGAAGACTAGCGGTTGGGCGGCGGTGGGGATGTCTATTAGGGAAAACAAACGATGGTGAGATGCAGGGCAGATTTACCGTGGACTGCAGATAAAGCTGTCTGGCTAATCTTATGGTATACGTACACGCACACGCACGAACACGCACACACAAAACACATACCCTATCTGTAGAAAAGACACTTATAACAGTCACGTTATGAAGCTGGTATATGGAGAGGGGGATGGAGGAAAGAAAGGAGCTAACTAGGAGATACAAAGAAAGAAATATGAAGATATTGAGAAAGAGAGAAATCTAACAAAAGAACATTTAGATGGAAAAAAGAGTAAAAGCCAAAAAAGCATGAAGGAAAATGAAAAAAAAATCTGGAGAATATTAGAGAAGAAATGAAAAAAATGTATAAGGATGAGTGATAAACAGAGTAAAGGACGGAGGGAAGATGGGAGGATACAACAAAAGGGAACATGTATTGAAGAGAACATGAATAAACAGGAAGAAGGGATGGGAGAAGAGTTTGATGAAAGCATACGAGACAGAGAAAAATAGAATATGTGGGAAAAATAAAAGAGGAGGTTAGAAGTAGAGGACGTGAAGAAGGAGAGAACATGAAGACATGAACGGAGCACAGAGGAACACCACGAATGTTGGATCGTTGATGCAGGAAAAAGCTTCAGGAATGTTGTGGTGAGAGTAACAGTTTCCATGTGGAGCGAGAACTGGGGTAGGCAGGGGGAGGTGAGGGGTGATGGGGCGAACGGGTGTGGGGGTTGTGGAGGGTGGTCTCCCCATCAATTGAATCCAGACCGACACTTGGTCTTTGGCCCGACTGTGAAACTATTATGTTGTCGTAACTTCTCAAAGGTTGGATCGTGCGCAGGCTGATGCCCTCTAGAGGCCAAGGAGAGTAAGACGAGAATGTAAACGGATACGACGAGAAAACGTGCGAAAGAGGTGAATCAAACATTTACAGCTGCCAATCAAAGAAACTTTAGATCCTTATACAACTCAAGAGATTCTCATAGTTAAGGAATGTATTCTTAACTATTCAAACACTTTACTTTTGAGGAAAAAAACTTTTAATACGTGGACTCAAGACTTTTAGCATCGAGTACACACACAGTAAGGGTTGTCAACCGTCCCTTGAAAAACGGAATCGAAAAAAGGAGTGTGTTGCAAGATTGCTGGTCTCTGCTCAGACTCCACTAAGGAAGATGGATTAATGCATCAATAGGATGATTTTTGTTTTCAAACGATACTTTGAGGACTCGTGTTTTAAAACAAGACTGGATTCACCACCGCATATGAAACAACGTCTTTTCTGAGACTCTACATGGACCAAATAAGGAAACATAACACAGTAAGTAAGTGCAATGTAGCTAGTCTGCAAAGTTTGGTGTAGAATATATATTTACTAACAACAACAATATTTACTGAGAGTAAACACGACCTGCATGTTCAGTGTGACACAAATCCTCTTTATTTAAACATGGTGAGACCTGCTTCTGCTCTTCTTTGTTTTTGGAATGTGTACATGAAGCCGCAAACCTTATTTTAATTATTACTTTTTTTTATACGCCAGCAAAGCGCTGTATACAACGTAGTTTTACAGGTGAGTTTGAGATTTTCCTGTGGTCACTACCACCTTTGACCCCTGACCAATGAGAGCACAGTGGGCGTGGTTACCTGGACGAGATTTCGTCTCAGCCAAAACAGACCTTTTCAAGTGGGCGGGGCTAAGGCGCATTTTGTAATGTAAATATCTTAATTAAATGAGAACTACTGATGAGTATAATAGAGGTCCATGATCAATCTAAGAGACAATTAAATCCACACATTACGTGCCCTTTAAAACAAAAAAAGAGGTAAAAAAAGGAATGAGGCAGGATGAGGTGTCCCTTATCTATTTTCCAGGGAGTTGGCAACCCTACACACAATAATTATCAACAAACTCACACAAAAGAGAATGATAGTGACCTTCAAGTTACCTGAATTCCAATGTAAAGGTCACGTTTTGTTTTTACAAATGGCTGAATGTGAGTGTACGATGCCTTGCTCTGCTTCACAGATACTAAAAACACAAACTTTGCATCCGTTTGAGTGAGCTGAATTCTTTTTTTTTAGGTTAATTGGCACCAGGGGAGACGCGCACACACACACTTGTACACACCAAGATAAAAGTTGTTGCTTGTCTATAAAACAGAAACTTCAACTAACTATGAAGAATGGATTTACCTTTTGTGAAGGAATCCAGGGCAGAAAAACTTTACTAGTGTGTGTTTTTACGTGTTGTGTTATTTTCATGATCTCAGAACAGTAATGACTTGTGTTGGTGTGTTGTCGTCATCTGCGGTTCACATTCTTTCTTCCTGCACCAGTTCCATGTCCTACATTGTTTACGGTGTAGACGACAATTTTTCCCTCTCTCTTGTGGCTCCTGAAATGTCGGATTGTCATCAGAATTCCAGGGGCAGCAACTGTCTAGTCATTGAAACGTTACAAGTTTGAACCCTTCTGGAGTCTTTCCTGGGCCGGAAAACTTTGCAGCTGCTGATCAGTTACAAGATCTCACTTCTCACCTTAGTGCTACTCTGTTTTGACTTCTGAACCCACTAACACCAAGCTGGTACTTCCTGTCGATCGAGTACCCCCCAAAACATCCCGCCCTCCGTCAGTGTGGGACCCCCTTCATGGCCGTTCAGCAAGCACTTCAGATGATTTGTAGCAGTCTGGATTGGACCCATTAAGGTGGTGTAGCAGAGGTGTGTGGTGATGGAATCCAACAAAGGTGTGTGTGCGTGTGCGTGTGTGTGTGTGTGTCTGCTCTGACACAAACTCATGGCATTAAAGATGAAAAATTCATGCTCTCTTACATATTTGAACGTAAACTCGTTCAACATACGTGTTTCATTATGTCGCAGATGCACTCACTGACGCCAGTCCCTCTGGGAGTGGACCACTGAGGTGAGGTGCTGACCCGCCACAGTGTGGGTCACATACATCTCCCACCCTTCGTGTGTGTGGGTCCACTGACCCAGGAGGGCCAGGTCTGTGCTCCAGAGAGGCCACGGGGTGCACGAGTGTGAAACTTTAGCTGGAGGCGGTCTTAAGCTTGGTCAGGCCAGTCAGGAGAGCAGTGTAATCCATCGGGGGCCCCTGGGGCCACTAAGAATGCAAGACTCCTGGGATTTAAACTTTGAAAGAAAAAATTGGGTGAGAAGAAGAAGAAAGCTGCTCCAAGTACTATATTTGTTAGTGATTCATCTTCACCATCACTATAGAGCTGTTGTCTCCAACTACTTGGGAGGAAGGCCCGTTGCCAGGCTGGACTTAAAGTAAGCAATGTTTAATTTCTGTTGATATTATTACTGTCCCAATGATGTTTTATTTAGAAAAAAATAACTGATATCTTTTCAAGATCATATCAGTCTGTGACCCCTGCGACTTGTTCCAATCAAGACTAAAGACAAACATGTAAACTAGTAAAAATTGGTACATTTATGTGATAAATTGGTGAGATGAGATATACATTGAGGCACTTAACATTTATGTTTTTATTATTTTTATTGGAAGGTCTGTGTGATAATAAACTGAACTTAAAGGATAATAAAATAAAACAAAAGCACATGACCTGTAGAGGCTTTTAAAAGATATACATATGCAGTATAGTGGTGACTCCAGCTGTGTTGATGAAGCCTCATGAAACAGCTGATGAGGTATCATGATACACTGTCTTCATTTTGAAAGGCCACCAGATGGCACTCTAAATTTGAAAATGAGGTCATGTTTCACATAATTAGGAGATTAGAACCAAAGATTATAAAGTAGAGAGTGCCATCTAGTGGCCTTTCATAAGTCATGATACCTCGTCAGCTGTTTCATGAGACCTCATCACAAGTAGTGACAATATTATGGAACACAAATTCAAAAGATGATCTATCAGTTTATGTTATGAATTAAAAAGAGCTGTGTGATTTTAAATTTGGCTTAGTTTTTGGATGATACCTCTGCCTCTTAAGCGATGCCCAACAATGAGGATTGAAGAAAGAACAACTTTGTCCAAACCCTTCCAAAACAAGTATTATTATTGGGTGAAATTGTGCCTTGATTTAAAGCCAGTTTTTGACAACAGCATAGCTGATTTCTTTCCAGGTGTACAAATTTGATTCTGCCTATAAACCTGTTTTGGGGAATTTCCACTGGTGCTGTGGTCTTCAAACCTAAACTTACACATAGTTCTAACTTTCTCAGATTGTCAGGGCTCAAATCCTATACTCTTAGGGGTTCAGTGGAGCCATCTTGAAGTCATTTGGGATTCAAACCTTCTTTAGTTTCCCACCTTAGTCCTGTGGTTCCTGACTAAAGGAAGATTTAGGAGCTCAGACAAAAATGCTGGAGCCTGACCCGACTCAGGATTGTGGAGACTCCAGAGGCCCACCCTGGTTTGATCAACAGCCAGACCCAAACTCGGTTCACATGACTGCCTCTGTGTCGCCGAGTTGTAAGCAAACATAGAGACCAAAAAAGAAAATATCAGTCATGAGACGATACAGAAGATGAACTCCTTGAAACTATCAGGCCTTTTTTCTACTTCTTTATTTATTATTTTTACGCTTATGAATCTAGTCAACATTGAGTTTTCTGTGTATTTTCTTTTCAATATGTATGTATGAATAAACAGAGTTTTTGATTCAACCTTGATGAGCATTTAGGTTTGTTATATATTGTATAATAATATACATTAACATAGAGTTGTCATGGCAACAGTTGAACCATTGAGCCAAAGAAACTGTGACTTTTGTATGCCAGCTCGTATAGTCGCATTTCTGGTCCTACAAACCCACACAGTCTCCTCGTCCATTTGAAAGAAAGAAATCCCAGCTCTACTCCACGCATCTCATCGGTGACAACCTCTTTAGGTAGGTATTGCAGGTATTACCTCTACAGGTATTGGTTAGTGAAGGTAAGGTAAGGTAAGGTGAAGCACTCCCATCTGCCTCTTTCACTCTTTCTGCTACAACGTTTGTTCGTTTGTCCTTCATTCTCAAACACACCTGACTCCTCATGCTGCACCTCCCAGTCCCTCACATCCCCCTCTTCCTCTTTCTCCGTGTTTGAAGCCAATGTATGTCTCCTGGGCTGGATGATTGACAGCTGAGAGAGAGCCAGGAAGCTCTCTGGTGACAGATAAGGACTCTGGCTCTATTACTCACCCCATACACACATGTATAAACAGACACACACATTAGGGCAAACACATACACACTCACACAGGCACACTCTCCCATGATGCTCCAGTTCATATTTGCATTAGGAGGCTTCAAGTAAAATAAATAAAGAATCTTTGACTCGAGGAATAAATAGAAAAGAGGCAGCTTGGGAAGTGAGGAGTGTGTTTTGGTGTGTGTGTGTCACACCAAAAAACAAAGATAAAAAGACAGAATCATAATAATGAGAAATCAAAGAGTCTAAAAATATGGCTTGATTCCCTCCTTTTGCTGCGCAGGGGCTTGAGTCGGGGGGCCCAGAGTCGGGGTCCAGAGGAGAGCGCTGGCTGACGATGTAAGAAGCAGGAACGTCTCAGCAGGCCTACATCAAAGATGCCGAGAGGAGAACCACTTGTTGATGGAAACAAATAAGAGAGGAGGAGGAGGAGGAGGAAAGAATGTGTTGAACACCAACAATCCACTTTCAAAGTATCTTTTTTTATCTTGTTGGAAGTTTAGTGGATTAAAAGTTAAAACGTTATAATATCTTTAACTTTGATAAAGTCTTGAAATGGTCAGGTCAAAGGTCATCACATTACTGTGACATTGTTCTGATTAGGGGTATGTATTGGAAAGAATCTTCCGATGTGATACGCATCACAATACAGGGGTGACGGTAAGATATATTGCAATACTGTAGTAACAAGGATATACTTGTAGTTGTGTTCGAGTACTTGACTCTGGTGTTGCAGACTTTACCGACCACATGACTCTTGGCAAAGTCATAACTGCTTTAATTTTTTATGAAACCAAAATATGCCAAACATCAGCTTTCAAAGCTGTTGTATCCTCTCATCCTCAGCCATCCCCAGGATGACATTGTTCCTTTAGCTGGGGAGAAAGTAATGACTGAGTTTATCTAAGAAAAAAAGAACTTGAAATATCAATATTTTTTCTCACACTCATAATTATGATATCCACGTGCCTGCTCTAAAGACGTCTTAATGGGAACTGGAAAGGCCTGCATTTAAAGGTGGGTTCTTTGGTACAGAGGATGGATAATTTAGGAGACAATTGATCAAACAGGGGAAGTCTTTAATCATTTGTGGAGCCTCTAAAATGTAGTTTTATTATTTGAAATGGTTCCTTTAACATGTGTGCCCATAATGTTCCGGACAGTTAATCATCTTTATTGCTCAATAAATAAGCAAAATCATTGAGCTGCGAGGAAAAGAAAGTGTTTAAATGTAACTTTTTAAAATATGAAACTCTCTTAATCATTGAATACCATGAGTTCATGGACCTTGAACGCCTCACACTCTTACTCTACACTTATCTGCACACCTTTACTGTCATCTTCCTATCACAGAACATCTCT
This sequence comes from Callionymus lyra, assembly GCF_982586985.1. Classification (NCBI taxonomy): domain Eukaryota; kingdom Metazoa; phylum Chordata; class Actinopteri; order Syngnathiformes; family Callionymidae; genus Callionymus; species Callionymus lyra. Next base: position 37,936,961 of record NC_141821.1, on the reverse strand, counting down.
TAAAAAGCGTCAGTAATGATCTCTCTAATGCAAACTAGCTAGCTCAGGTCTGGTATGAGGAGCAGCTGGACTCTTCACTAGACAAGTCCGCTGCCATCATCAGAGGTCAGAGGTCAGGCTAGAGCGCTGACTGTGCACCGAGCCAGACAAAGCAGATTAGCACACACGCTAACACACACACGCCATTTACAGGCATGCAGGGTGTGTGTTGGTATGTCAACCTCTCATCGGCCCACCACCATGTTTCTCTTCATGGTTGCATCTCATTGGGGGACAGAGTGTCATGTGTTTGCACCTGCACCAATCCGGCAGCTGTTTCTTGTCCGTTTGTCCCAGTGATGACACTGTCAATCTTTTATTCGACATAATCTTGTATTTTTTTTAAAATTTATGAGCCAGTGTGAGAGTGAAACACACAACTGCATTCTAATCACAGGCAGAACTTCTGGAGAAGGCTCTCTGTTCTACTTTTTGCAGATGATGTGACAGTGTTGGCGCCGTCATATAGAGACTTTCAATTGTTTTGTAAGAGTTGCAGACAGATTTTGAAGCAGCACCATCAGGATTAGCCTCCTTAATTCTAAGACCTTGTCACAGAAGTCTCTTTAGTTCAAGTTTAAAATTTGAAGAACTCCAACACAGTTCAATCCAGAATAGTGATGGATGAATGAGGCTTCATGAAACAGATATTCAGTGGTGTCATAGAATCAGCCGTTTAGAGACAAATATTACAGAGCAGATCTGTTGACCCTCAAAAAGTAACAACTTTCTATCATGAAACCTCAACAACCTTCAAACTTTTACATACTGTGATTCTCCAATTTACTATAAAAACAAGAGAATTACAACTAATATTGTATGTTGCAAATAGCCCATGTTTTATAGAGGTGAGGGGCAAAAGTAAGTCCACTGGTGTCCAAATATTTTATGGAGAGGGCCACAATTGATGAAGTGAAAGAGAGAGGGGTTTAATATAATGAACAAATACAACGCGTCTGCATCTTCATCCAGCAAAATTGAAACGTCTATGAAAACATTTTTAGTAATTGGTATTTAGCTTTGTACTAGCAGCTTAGCAGCAACGTTTTTATTTGACTCATCAGCTTTTTTTTTCAACATAAAGTTGTCTTTTTCACAATCTCCAGTTGAAAAATGATAGTTTATCATGGAGATGCAGGATACAGGGTTGTAAAAGCCCTTTTGGCGGAACTTTGGAAACGTCTGGACTCCATATACACTACAGCGTTAACATCAGTTTGACCTTAAATTGCAAAGGGAAAGAACATGGGTGGACTTACTTAACATGGTGGTAAAATTCAGGATTTCAGGATCAAAATCAACGAAAAAGGGGTCAATCAAAATCTTCTCTAACAGAAGGTAAAAGTGCGATATTGTCTTTTCATTCTCCGAGGGTAAATCTACCCTAATTATCTTTCTGTTCATCAAAGCTCATATTGAACCCCCATCCTTGCAGCCTCACTTGAAGTCCTGATAAAAATTTTGACGTAGTCCTTACCTTATCTTAAACATCTCTAAAGTTTTATAATTAACATTATTAACATTTTATCCAGCCATACACATTTATACATATGTCTCCAATGGCCAGATTTGTCCCCAAGGAGCCTCGAGTTTGACACATGTGTAGGGCTGGGTATCAATCCAACAATTTTAATACAGTTACTTTCACTTTGATAGCAGTTCCGGAACGATTACATTTAAAAAAAATAAAAAATAATTTAACCATACAGTATATATAATCCTATATATTAAAAGGAACAAAGTTCAGAACCGTCTACCGTTTTAAAGGTTTCTGGAGCGGCAATAATTAGTCAAAAAAAACATTATTTATCTGCAAATAAAAGAGAAGAGAGCTGAGATTGGCTGCTCTGTATGTCAATCAAATGGTGATTGGTTGATTAAAAAAGATCTACATATAACCATTTTTTAACATTTTTGGGTTGTGGTGTGCCTGATGATTTTTTTTCAATGGAAAAAGTGTACCTTGGCTCGAAAAAGGTTGAAAAACACTGCCCTACATCCATCCATCCATCTATCTATCTATGGTGTGTGTGCATGTGTGATCTCAGGCCTGCCAGAAGGATTAGATGTGTTAAATGCCCCCCAACCTGATGCAGCCTGTTATGACACACACTCTCGCACACACACGTTCATCATGATTCCCATTAATTATCTTTGCACTTGGCCGACTAATTAAAACATCAGTTGGAGCAGAAGTAATGTTGCATGCTAGTTCACCACCCACTCACACACACACTAGCCAGCACACACACACATGTCAGACACAGAAATCCATATCCCTCCTCAAGGGGCCGAGCCGATACCACAATAGGTCATCTGTCGATCACTGGGCAGACGTGGAGGATACAAATGTAAGTCAATCTAGAATTTAAGCAGCAGTTACATGAGGTGAAACATCAATAAAGCCCCCCCGACAACCTCAAGTCAATACGCTTTTGTCTTTGGAAGAATTGTGTGTTTTTCACGAGTAAAATCTTCAATCTTTTAGATCAAGTGTGTTTAAATAGGTCCAGGATATGTATTTCACAGAGGTCGTTCACCTTGACCCAGAAGCAACACAAGGGATACCACCAAAACAGATGTTGGTGGCGACCAGGACACCATTACCCTGAGATAACACAAGGGTTAAGCGCTTTTAGAAACTCAACTGAGTTTGAAACAATTGTTTTCCATGAGTCCACACAATTCTTTCTCTTTGAAAGTTTTTTCTCTTCTGTGTTATATGTGAACTGAGACTTCTTGGGGGAGGTATTCGCTGTCTCAACACAATCAAGGGTGAGTGCCTCAGGGGAGTCCTAGAAGAATGTGGATCAGGTTGAGAAAATGAAGAGCCTTTATTAGATTTCACCTATGACAACTCATATACAGTGAAAAGAAGCGTGAATTCTATTTTTTCTCTCCTGCTGACATGACACTGGACCCTGGACCATGTGATTAACATGCTGTCCCACCGTTTACTTCCTTCAACCTTCCAGGAGGTCCCGGCGGGATCGAGAAAAAAGCGCCTGGGGGTAAACCAGGGGGTCCTTCTCGCACACATGTGGATTTCTAATGTTTCCTGGTGTGATGCCTCTCAATTATTCCCACACAGATGTGTAAGCCGGTCGGGGCAGTAGAATGTAGCGGTGGTGCTCATGGCTCGCGCCTCAGCGGTCTCAGTGGCCCGTCACTAAACATGGCCCCTCTCTCATCTCATTCTTTCTGACAGGCGGTGCAGCGTATAATTACGTCCCCCCTGAAACCGGCGCTGTAATCTCACACACTTGTGGACCATTACTGGTCGAGGCTCTGGCTTTTTTCCACCGGCACCTCCACATCACTTCATATCTCTGAAGGGTCCGAGAGAGCAAGCGAGGAGGCCTGACATTAACGAGATTGCTTGTTAAGAATGGAGGGAGGAGGGGGGAGGGTCACGAGGGTGGGGGAAGGGGGGAGTGTAGACGCTGTAATTGGGAGTTTTGAAAAGGGGTAAGAGAGAAAAGACAGAATCAGGTTTCCACACGGGGCCCGTCCGAGAGCGTCGGCTGGAGATACCGAGGCGACGAGAGATGCGGTAGAGAGGTGGGAAAGGTTAGGCACACCTGTCAATCAGATGCTAAACAAATCCCCCCACCCCCCCTCCACGCTACGTTACACCCGACACAGAAAAAGTGTACAGTAGTGGGATTCGGGAGCCGTCAGCAGGCTCATTGAATGCAACATGTTTCACTTCCTGTTGGGCTCAAGAGCACCTCCAGAGACCCCCAAGCACCCTGCACCCCTGTCTTTAAAGGGAAAGTGTAAAAGCCTCTGTGTGCATCAAACACAAAGCAGAATGAAAGGTCAGAATTAGGGGTGTCAGAAAATATAGATACAGCAATATACCACTTTCTTCCCCTCCACCATCGCAGTCTTGAACAGTTTATTTCCACCATGCCATATATTTATACTCCATTTATTGCACTGTTTGACGTTTTTTGCAGCGTTTACTATCTTTTGTATTTTTGTATATATATCTTTTTTTATTTAACCAATTCCAGAATGTCGACAGCCACAAAAAATTCCTTGCATGTATACATTCCCTGTATGTATTTCAATATATCGTATAGGTCCACAGATCATGATCATATCACCAGATTCTTGACAACCCATCCCCCCCACACACCCCAGACGGGATCGTCCTTTCTGACATCAATTCTGATACAGAGGGAAGTGTGTGTTTATTTATGCTAATCAATTTATACAAAGTTATATCCCGGCGTCTGTGCAAACTCCACGAATGTGCCCGTGTGTGGCTCTGCATTTCCTAAAGCAGGAGGATGTGCCAGTGGATGTAAGTGTGTGTAATCTCTCGCTATGGGACGTCCTCCTTTGTTCCAGTGCCAGATAAGACCATTCTGCCAAATTCCACGGACCAGACGGACGCCAAATACAAACATACACAAGGCTGGATGCGAACCCAAGCGTGTGATACGCCTATGTAGGATGCGGAGCAGCATGTGTGTTTGTTAAGGAAGCAAACTTTGCATTGGAAAGCAGCAGCTCTAAATCCTGCTCCATGTAATGCCCAAGGGGCAGTGGGAGATATTGCCCAGAGGATTCTCCTGCCCGGGTGCAATTTAGAGAGCGATCCTTAACCGTGTCACACCTATGACTATGATTGTGATAGAAGGTCCCAACCTCAAATCAAATCCCTAGACCAAGCTCCAACTAATTCAATGTGTTTTGGTCTTGGGCTTGACAAAAAACACATTTAGAATCAAAAGTGTCAAACTCTGCAAACTCTCCCCAGAAGCCACAGATAAAGGTGCAATGATAGTTCCTCACGTTCATGAGAACTGTAACTTTCTCTCATGGCTTATTCATGGGTAATAATTCATTATCAGTTTTTCCACATTTTGTACTTTTTAGTTTGATATGTCTAGGGCAGTGGTTAAAATCTTAAGCACTTTTGATTTGATCAAATTCCCATCTACCTGACTTTTATCGTTACTAGAAGCCTCTGTAAAATTCTCTATAATTGTTTCCTAACCTTATCTTAATCACTGGCACCTTTATGGGTCACCATATCAACATGAACATTAATCCACTTTGTTCTTCGTTGGGCTGGATTTGGCCCCCGGTCCTGTGCGAGTTTGATGATCGGGTTGATTGACAGATAGGCTTTACACACATATAATCCTACTATAATTTTGATGGTTTAGTAAAAATAATTTGTCGTCATTTTTGCATTACTAACATTCCTCTGGTGGTGTAAGAGCTTTTCATTGCAATCAGGGTGTGAAGAGGAGTTTAAGGAACTGTAAAAACTGCTTTGAGAAAACATATTTTTGTTTTCCCCAAAACATGATCCTCCTTATATTTCCTACCTTCAGAACGGAGTTGGATCTTAACCTGGTTTCTAATCCTGAAAGTTGATGGATTTGATTCAAACCTTAGGTGGCACGATGTTGATCCTTATTTCAATTTAGATTTAAACTCTGATCCTTAAAGAGCGCAGATTACAGCTGGAGAGGTGTGGAGTTGAACAAGGGTGAATGGTTAGTAGGTTCCAGTTAAGTGTAAAATGACGAAGATCCACGGATTAATATCTTGGTCCACTTTTCAAGAACAACGTTCTGGATTAATCAAGCGGCCCTGAGAGGATAGAAATAGCAACGTGTGTGCAAGTATGTGTGTGTGTGTGAGAACGTCTTGGCGGGCTGGTCTTGGCAGGATGTGGCCCGGCTTATACTGGTCCATAGGTGTGGAAGAAATGTGAGAGGATTAGAGCGAGCACACAGAACCTACAGAGAGGCGGATAGAAGACCCGCGGGAGGGACGGAAGAAAGATGAAAACAAGTTATCGGAGGCAGCAAGAGAATGCTCACCAACAGAAGATCAAAACTGAGACGAGCTGCTGTGATGAAACGGTTAATTGCTGGATTTTATACAGCAGGATGGATTATCTCTACCTCTATTGTGTGTGTGTAAGAGAGAAAGAAAGAGAGTGTGTGTGTGTGTGTGTGTGTGTGTGTGTGTGTGTGTGTGTGTGTGTGTGTGTGTGTGTGTGTGTGTGTGTGTGTGTGTGTGTGTGTGTGTGTGTGTGTGTGTGTGTGTGTATGAATTAATAATACTTTCCATCCCTCTCAGCTTAATCCATTCATTACTCTTTTTTTTTTCTCAGAGTATTCTTTCATTCTATTATTTCCTTGTTGTATGCTCAGAGGAATGTGTGCGTGTTCTCTCCAACGATGTGTGAAGTAGAGCTTCACAATATATCAATAATGAAACAAGATGCTAACCACTGAGATGTATCATGCAAGCTGGCGAGTAAGTGCCCTCGACTTGACAAAAACATTTAAAGCAATACTTGATGTATTTTCAAAAATGTCTTGATGAACTATACAGGCTCTAGTGTCGATGCTGACCAGGTCTGAGCTCCACTTCTAGCTTGTGTGTTTTCTCCTCTAACTGACCTCACGATTAGCACACTTACTGACCCCAACACACACACACACACACACACATTCATCCCTCCAGTCCATCTGCTGGAACTGCTCCTCATCATTTGCAGGACATCTGGAGAAAACATCCTACCGTTTGTTTTTGGTTCTTATTTAAGAATTCCACTCCAACAAAAATATATATATGTCTGATACAGAACCCAGGCCGAGCTCAAGTTCTGTTGACTGATGTCAATCAAAGACTGAAGGAATAGGATCAGACTGAGGAGGAAATGCTTTAACATACTGGTTAGAGTAACCATACAAGACCACGTCAGCTTGGATTTATTGAGTTTAACTATAAAAACAAATCTAATTTTATTTCAACCCTGAGACTCAGGGGCCACATGGGCCCTTTAACTAGCAACCTGGCTCTAATCTTGTATGAGTATTTTTTTTTTTAAAGTTATTTATAAGGAAAGTGCCTCAAGTTGATGTTTTTAATATCGACATTAAATTAAAGTTTATAACTTAGTTTTCTGTATTATTATTAATTTATACATATTTATTTTTATTATTACCTTATATTGAGACTCCTTCGGGTCAAGGGCACCTCTGATCAATCCCAAATGATATCATGGCCCCTAAGTAAATTATTTTACCCACCTCTGCCCTAGTGTACATTTTTGACACAAATGTGTCGGATATAGATTTTTAAAATACATTTTTATGAAAATAAAAACTGTGGGCAGGTATTTGTGTGTGACCAACAACCTCTGGCCGTAGATCATTTGATCTCTTTGGCTCCATGTGGCCTTTTCAACAAATGTAAAATACAACCGTAAAACTTAATACTTAAACACTCTTATTATAGAACCCAACAACCAACACAAGATGACCAAGTATTAAAAGGGTTTTCATTCTAAACAATCGTAAACATGTTATTGATTTGCTATATTGGGAAAGACAGTAGAAAATATTACTCCATAATTGTTTATTTTTACTTCTGTGCACCTGTCTGAATACTAAAGGTTTCTCTTAACCTAAAGAATACTCTTAAACTCCTGTGTTTGGGGGTTTATACATGTTCTCCCGTAAGCAAACTCTGCCTAACACACCTGTTGACCAACTCGACATGCTTCTTTAAATCTCAGATTGCACTGAAAAGAAACACGCATGTTTCTGCGACACGACAAACTACCAAAAGAACTTTAATTAAAAGTTAATCTTTGACCTTCAATCTTAGTTCTGTGGATTTGACTCAGCCCAACTGAACGGTGGATTAAGGCAGCGAGATTATTCGTAGGATTGAGGCAGATTAACCCGTCTAATGTCCAGCATCGGACCAGTGGATCTGCTGGTCGGGCCGGACAGAAAAAACTAAAAAGCAAACAGGAAGTGGGCGAACAAGTCTGAGCAGAACAAAAGTATGTTTTTTTGTCTGAAAGACATTAAACGGACAGATGGATGTGGAGATAGTCACGGAAGGAGACGGAGCTTCTATCAGCACCTGCAAGAGCAAACAAATGCAGGGCAGACAGAAGAGCTTACTTTAAGTTGGTGTGTTTCACTTGAAAGAAGGTTTTGTACGCACAGTTGGGCTTCATCTAAAGACCTGAAGTTGAAGTGAAGACCAACTCAAAAATCAAAAAAAAAAAAGGACCACATCAGCATGACTCCCATCAGGCTGATTTTCTTTCGAGTGAAAGTACACTGTGCCTCTCAGGGGTTGCACGAAACCAGCCATGATGTTGGTTGGACAGCCAATTCTCTTTCAATTTTATTTAATTTGTTGCCCAAAACAAACATATCTTGCCAAAGTTGCTGCTCGCACCACATTGAAAAACATTTAACACCAAATAAGGCTTGTTGTTCATGAATTCAATGTCTTTAAAGACATTTAAAGCACCCTGAAAACTTGTATTGTATTTTGATTATTTTGCAAAAGATGAAAGAAAAGCACCTTTTATTCAAACAACATTTCAGGTAAATAATGGACTTCTTGAATACGTTTTAAAACATTATGAACATCCATTGATTCAGTATTAAACCTTGCTGTAGTTGTGTAGCACCCCAACATTCAGAGACAAATTAAGAAGGTGAAAGATTCCGTTCAGAACTCAAGTCTCCTAAAGTGCTGACTCGCCTCATGTGAGGGTGTTTGGACCAGGTGATAAACCTCCAGGTGCCGTGATGAGATACAGAATAGTTTGGGAGACTTGCAGGGGGACCAGTGCTCAGGCACAGATAAACTAAGCTCCAGGTAGCAGAACCCAATGAGTGGACGGACCTGGACCAGGAGAACTGACGGACAGGTTTGAGAGAGAATCTAGGAAAGCGCGAGGAGTGGAGGAGGGGAAGGGTCCGCCGCTTGCTAATCCCCTTACAGACAGCTTTGTTGAGTGATTGACAGCTCGGCGCGCCACGTTAGACTTGGAGAAGAGGGTTGGGGATTTTGGGTACCATGACTGGAGGGATTATCCACCCCTGATTTACAACCCACTCATCACCACCTCACGGCCACTCCCAAGAAGAGGTCAAGTGGTCCAGGCTAGATTCTGTTGTTTCCATCGCCCACAATAACTTGTTTCGTTTTTTGTTTTTTTGCCACTAAATCAATGGGGGTGTTTGCGGGGGAGGGGTCAGGCAGCAGGGGGTGGGGTTACACAAACCCACGCACGGCAAGCCAACAAGTGTTCTCGCTCACGCATGACACACGCCAGACACACACACACACACACACACACACAAACAAACTCACAGAGGGCTCTCAAAACCTGACCAGAGAGATGAAATTATCACTTGAACTGAATTGTTTAGCACAAATAAACATAATTACTAGAAAGAAATACTAATGAAAAAGATGATGTAAATTGCTGTAACAACATTTTGACTTAAAAATGGAATACAAGACAATTTATTTGCTTGATATTAGCAAGGAAATAAATATAGAGATGACACAAACTTTCAAGCTAACAATTAATTAGGAAAATAAATTCAAGTGATGTGCGTGTGCGTGTGCGTGTGCGTGTGCGTGTGCGTGTGCTTGTCATGCCCACAAACATATGTATATTGTCAAGATTGTTTGTGAAGCCCACAGCTCTGAAAGTTACTTTTTGGCCTTAGTTTTAACGTCGCACCAATTTAAAAGTATTGTTATAGTTCATTCTTTTTCTTTTTTTAAAATGTATTAATTAATTACTTATTTATTTGTATTATTTTCATATTGTTTATACCTACTTCACTTCACGACACACACCGCTATAAGTGAGTATTTAAAGGTCCCATGTTTGACTTTGTTCACCTCAAGGAAAGGTCGGGGAAATGTATTAATGGAGGATCTGAATTGCCGGTGAAGAGTAAGAACAATCTGTCAATAGGTTGAGAAAAACATGCTTTTTATTTCAAGAATCTCAAGAATGTTTTTGGAAACCATTGACATAATTGTCTAAATTATAAACACTAATTACGGCTTCTTTTTTGTCTTATTATGTTAAAATTTGACATTTTTCTGGCCTTTCAGGTGAATAATCATTAAATCAGGACATTTTTTATTTCAATAAGACACAAACTAAAATCCAAGAATATCAGGTTGTTCTTAACATGAATGAGGTAGTTTGTTGAAATGTACAGCTTTTTCCACAAAGCATGTGATTGAACAGAACCTGAACAAAGACCGAATGACGTGAAAGAAACATCACGCACACACAGAACTCCAGATGTCACTGAAAGTGACCCACTAGGGTCCACTCATCCATCATCCACAGCACAAAAGAACAGAAAGCACGGTGGGGGAGGGGCTAGATGTGGACCACACCCCAACTCCACCCCCCATGTAGCGCTGCTGCATTCTTTGTGAGCAAGTTTAGAAGAGGGGGGGTTCTCCATCTGTGTGTGTGTTATTCACTACAGAGGTTGCTGGAAGGAGGTGATGAAATGAGGAGGACCGAACCACCTGCCAAGAAAGTGGAGGAGCAGATGGAGGGAAAAGAGGAGGACCAGATTGAAGTTCAGCGCCCAGTGGTTTCGCTGCAACATGATCCAAAGGCGTGTTGGAATACATACGAGTATAGCGAGGAGAGTTAGAGAGGAGTTACAGAGGAGAACAAAAGGAATGAAGGAGGCTTAGAGAAGCGAAGGAGTGTGTGAAGACAAAGAGAAGGAGGAGGAAGGTGGGGGGCAGAAGGAGAGCTGAGGTATTCTACTTGGAGCTTTTCCAACACTGGGAGCAATAATATTTTTCATCTGCCGAATATTGGTGTGTGTGTGTGTGTGTGTGTGTGTGTGTGTGTGTGTGTGTGTGTGTGACTCGCATCATTAATAATCAGCACAAGGTCGATGAAGTCACACCTGCGCCACATGTATAGTGAAATTCACTTTCTGCCTAAAATTCCACCGTTGTTTACGCTTGCTTTGACCACGCTTCGGTTTCATTAGCCGTCCGCGGCCAAAGTCGAAACATTTGGGTCACTACAAAATGTAGTGTTGGGGTGTCCAGAGGAGCCTCCCATGTCCCCCTCCGCCAAAGTCCCGCTCAGAACTAATTACACTTGGAGCGTCGATACGACTTCATATTAAACAGAACCAGGAGACGGTGAAAGATTTTCCACGCAATGGGTGCCAAGTTCAGGCAGTTACCGTGACAACAGTGTTTCGACTAATGCCATAACCAGATGTGTCGCGCTCGCTAATCTGTGGGGCCCCGGATATTCTGCCCAATATAGTGTGATTACGAGAACGTGAGCGTGCAAAAGTGTGAGAGGAAACGCGTCTGGAGGAGCCATCAAGGATCTGACGGTGTGTGTCTACATGTCACCGCAAAGTTCATGTTTGCACTCAAAGATTCAGAGAATTTGCCTAGTTTTGCATCTCAATGGTTCGTAAACTGCAAACAGGAGAACTGAGCCAGAGGCAAAACTGTCGGACGACAACTGGCATCCCGGACAACCAACTAACTACACAACTGAAGATCAATGCAACACAAAACTCCAGACAACCGCGGACCAGGCATAGCCGGCGCTGGACAACCTACAAGATAAACATCACAGCAGACAGTAAACACGAAACTCCATGAAGATCCAAGACAATGACCAATGTACGATAAATGTTAGTCTTATACATAGAAAAGTGAAATTATCCATCCATAGCTTTGAAATAATTTTCTTCCATCTTAACATAAGTCAGAAATGGCCATAAATGGTCACAATACGATCAACTGATTTAGAGGCTTTTAAATCTTTATACTCTAGACATTCGTTACATAAACTAACTTCAAAATATCCGACATGTGTTGTACATGTATGTGGCCCAAAAGAAGTCAGAATAAAATTATACAACAGATTTCATTTGTTATGAGTCCAGCTTTGAAGACAAGAACAAGGGATGTGCACAAAAATGACAAATTAAAATGGGAAGACGATTAAAAAACAATCAGCTGATTGTATTGGATCAATTACTAAATCATCTTTTTATTACTGGATTTTTTGTGAGAATGGTTTGTATTGTATAAATAATAATAAAAATATACAAAACGATATTATATGCATTAAACATTATTTACCCCATTTGCTGACCTGCAGCTATTAGTCAACAAGTGACACACAAATTCACAGAAGAAAGTAGCATTGTGTGATGGTCACACGTGAAAATAGATACAGCAGGTCTGATATTGTATAAACAAAAAATTAAATATTATATTTAAAACTGCACACTCAATTGGAATTTATTCGAAAGACAGTGATGCCTACAGTGCAGTGATCCACACAAACACACACACACACAGGTCAGTATAGACATCACCACACCTGCCAACAGGGCAGACCCAGCCCAGTGAGGAAACCTGCCAAGAGGAATGGATGATTCAGTCTTAGAGCAAAGGTGCTGGGAGGCAAGCTATGAGTGTGTGTTGTGTGCATACGTTTGAAGTCAATCCGCCAACTGATGCCGGGTCACATGTGAACCCTTCGGACCGGGATTAGTGGGACTTCAAAAATGACACAAGAACATGTCGCCAGCTCGCAGCCCCGCGATTGTTCACATTGAGTTTTTAGAAGTCATCTCTTCCATCACCCATAGTTTACACTTGAGTTATGATGGCATTTAAAACACTAGACAGATGCTTCCATTTCTAGAACCTCCTCCCACTGGTATTGATCTGGACTCAGCCAGTCTCGCTCGTCTCCTGCCATCGTTCACAGATTTCCATCAGCGTTTCCAGTTGATAGAGATTGTTACGGAAGCAAAGACAACGGTGTAATTATAAATAGAAACTTAACAAATAAATGTGTATAAATGTCCGTGAAAGCTACGTATAAAATCCTGCTGTTTATTGTTTCAAACCTTTTCATCACTATCATTGGTCGAAATTTAAAAAATAATCTTTTTATATAATATTTTTTTCTCCTGTATTTTTTCTCTATAAATACTTACTGTCATATTGAAATGTTATAATAAATGATACTGATTTAACAAGTAACTAAAGTAACATTTCTTTCTTTTTGTCTCTCGGAATATTTAGATATTTCTTTTAACAAAACTAGAATCAAAAGCAGCTTAAATGGCCAAGTAATAATTTACATGAAATGAGTCTCTTCAGGGACTGTATTCTCTGTGCACACCAGTGACAGAATAGAGATAAAAGGAAATTAGATAGAAATTAAAATAGAATAATGTACACATAGAAAATACAAATATGGTGTCAAAAGAGTGGGACATGGAATGAAAGTGAAGGTGGGAATGTTTCTGTTTATCATGAAAAAATGGCAGATCTCATTTGAGAAACGCTCATTGGAGAGGAAGTCCTTCCCATATTTCTCAATTATTGTCCTGTTCCGTAAAACAAAATATGATGAAATAAGCGTTTAAGCTTATATTCAGAACTTGCACGTTTGCATCCAACTTTCTATGATATTTATTGTTGATTTTTTTTTTCATATTATTTTTGGCCTGGCCTCGGAGAACAAGATTCTGCTGCCCTCTGATCTGTAAAGTCAGGGTTCGCCCACATACTCACTCCTTCACGCTGTCATCACTCACGGCGTCATAATTAGCTCCAAGATGTGACACATGTTTCCAATTTGCTACGTCTGGTCAGCGCGCCTGACAGAGGCGTGATGATGACGATGATGGCGATGATGAAGCGAGGCCGAGATAAAGACAGACAGGAAATGACAGAAGAGGAAGATGCGAGCGGACGGAATATTGCTCGCTGAGTAAAGTGGAAGGGACCATCAAAAGCGAGGGGTCCAGAGGTCACCAATGTGACGGTGAAATAATCGGAACCTCCGCATTGAAAAAGTTTAAAGATCTGGATCATTTGAGACAAAATAAGGGAAGAGACTCATGTGTTCGTACAGGGCGTTTTACTGAATCGTCATTATAAAATAAAACAAAAAAGTCAAAGTCAATCATATGTACATTTTTTTGCACCATCAGAGGTGGATGAGCTTCATGACTGGGACGCTCGCATGATAAACCAGACCGGCGATGTCACCAGGGAGCAATGTAGGATCAATGGGAGGGCCTCGACAGCCGTTAGCGTCGGAGGGGGAATCAGCCTCCTGTGACCAACTTACACTCCCTCCTTCTGTATATCCAGCCCATGCTTGCAAAAAAAGCCTCATTAAGGGGCTTCATAGCTGGATCCACAGCAGGGGCCCACACACGTATTCTAAGTGTCCAGGGGTGGGGGGTGCCTGAAGCACACAGACATACCCTTGGGCCCCACTGTGAGGTCTCAAGCGCCAGAGAAAATAAAGCGATTAAAAACAAAATTTATACAAATAAAGGATGTGTTTTTGGAAGGAAGTCGACAAAACACCAAACAGGAAACTTTCATCAGAGGACAGGAAGTAGTGAAGGTGACGGGAGGAAGGAAGTAGACAACAGAAGATGGTCAACTTAAAGATGAGTGACAGAGTAGAAGACAGTGGCTGACAGAAATATGTCAAGTGCTCAGGTTTGACAAAATGTGTTTGACAGAAGACAAAAATTAAAGACAGGAAATGGTGCGCTAAAGACAGAAGACGCTCAAGCACATGAGGCGTTCATGACAGCTGATGGACGACCACTAAAGCTCGACTAAATGTCGTTGACTAAAAGGTACTGGTGACTTTCGAGACATGGACTGACACACAGTGAACGTGTCACAGAAACAGAATTTTCTTCTGGCCATGTCTCAAGCAAGATTTCTGCTCACAAGCACATGAAAGACGCTAACTGACCTCTCAAGTAGCACAAAGAAAGCTACTGAGCGGTCAGTCGTACCTGCAGGTTGAAGAAGGATCTCACTTCTGACAACATATGACAAATCAGAGCCATAGTTTAAACACAGTGTATATGTGGCCTTCATGAATAATCTTCACTTCCTGACAACTAACTTGAAACATATGTTTTTTAAATAATTTGTTGTTAGTCAATTAAAGACTTTTCCCTTTTGTTATTCACAATTTGCCATGTATTTATTTTATGGGCTTGAGTTTTAGCTGTATTTTAACCAATTCTGCACATACAATACATCGATTTGAATTAATAAATGACATATTTGTTAGACAAAGTAACAATTTTATTTCAGCCAAAAACAACCTACACATTTTTAGATGACAAACCACAAAAAACTTTATAATTGCTGCATATATTAAAACAAACCAAAAAGAAGGGGGTTTTTAAAAAAGTGGAGCATTAAATTGAACAAATACTTCTTTAGTGACAACATTGTTCCTGTTTATTAAAAGTTAACTTATTTAAAATGTGATAGCCCATCCAGCATTAAAGGTTAATATAAATATATATATATTCTTTTTTTATTCTGAAAAAAAATATTCTCAAGTCAGGCACTCGTCCAAAAATACTCCCATGAAAGTATGTCACAGCTGAAAATAACCTGATCAAACTCCATTATGACATTAAAAGTCGTAAAACCGTTCAAGAAATTCAAGTATACCGCTTGCAATTTAACATGACAGATACAAAGCTTTATATATATAAAGACGATGAAAGATTTCACACAAATTGGATGAATTCCTTAAATAAACAGTAGCTCCATGATTTCATTGAATCGTAAACTTATAGCTTGTTCTCTTCGGTTTTAGAGGAAAGTTGTTTCCTTCACTGAGGCTTCACTAAATGAATGAAGTATCAAAAAACATTTATCTATTTCCTCCACTCATCATGCCAGTCAGGTGTTTGACATCCATGTAAAATTTAATTTATGATCCACAGACACTTGTTTTCCCAGAGAAAAAATCTGCTAACTCGGTGCCTCGTGGGGGAAAACTAAAGCAGAAAATTCTGGCACCAGGACGACAGTTTTAATTTCTACAGAAATTCTCTTCTCAGGAACAAGCTGAGGTGTTTGTTTCAGGGGAATGAAGCGAGCACTCACCCAGAACATCAAATTAACTCCTTGCGGTTTGACATCAAAGATGCTCACAAGTATCTCATAAACCCTGACTGGAGGTCACGACCTGCTCGCGCTGAGAGAAGGTTTTTTTATTCTGCCTCAGATCTACAGATTTGTCCCAACATGGACTAATGCTCGTGACAATCAGGAGCCGATTTTTCTGGATTCTGGAGCCAGTGTTGGGAAGGAGGCGAGTTGTAAGAATAAATGACAAATGTGTACTTTAAACATACACAGTAATGCTGAAATGTATTAGGTTTAAGTCACAAATTCTGAAACTTTAATTGAGAGTTATTATTAATTTAATCTCAACATAAATAATACAAATAAAGAAGTGTTTTTATAACCTAAGGGTTCAAGTCAGAAGTAAAGGTAATCTTTCCTTTTGAGTCATTCTTGTACTAGATATTATAGATGTAATTATATTCGTGACAAGAGGAGCTAATACAAAGCTAGCCAACATGCTAGCAAAGGTTTTGTCTTATATTTGCAAAACATGACAAAAACTCTTCAGTAAAGTCGAAACACACACATCTATGACTGATAGTTAAGGAATATGTCTGACTTTTAGAAAAGTCTCTGTGTTTGTCATCATAGCATCGGAAGTGAAACATTTGTAAATTTGTCAAATATTGTCACATAAAAGTGGAAGTTTTGGGCACAAGAAAAGCTTCTCCTTTAAGAACAGGTTGAGATAGGTATACATATATTTTACATGTCATTTTAAAAAATGTAAATTTCCCCCAAAGCTCAGTGGAGGATGATGTATTTCCAGGCCCTTTCACACAACAGCATATCCACCACATGAAGCTCATAAAACTTTCAAAAAATATAGTCGAGAACGAACGCGGGTCTGGTCCTGTTCCAGAATCCTTCATGAAATATGAACTCGGAGTATTTGACCCTCCTGATTGTTCCAACTTTAGCTCTTTAATCACTTTTTTTTGGTCTGTTTTAAAGAGCTAAATGCGACTCAAGGAAAGGATAAAGCGCTGCTAGTCTTTTGTCTACCATCTGCTAACAGCCAGAACCGACAACCCTACGTGTTGAAGTTAACAAACACACCGCTTTGTTTCCAGGCCTGAAAGTACATTTGGGAGCAAGTGGAGGTGAAGTCAGAAGAAATGACAAGTAGTTGAAAGTTTTTTTTCTAAGAGTCAAAACACTAATATTGATCGTTTTTCTTTCTTTTGAATACATTCTACTGTTTCACTTCGGGTTGATCTGTAACAACAAGACCGGACATGTATTTGAGTGAATAGAAATGTTTTGTCGCAGACATGACGGGTGGAAACTGTCAGGCTGCTGACAGAAAAATACAATATATACTCGTCTTTGTTCCGGTTTAACAAAGCTTGCTCACATACTTGGTAGATTTTAATTCATTAATGTAATATTTATAAAACTAAATCACATCTTATTCAATTTTTCAATTGTTATTTAAAAATATCACCAAAAAGGATTTTAGCAAAAAAAATAATTATTATTATTATTTAGACTTTTGATAAACCACTAAAAATGTTATAATTATCGCATATTTTAAAACAAAACCATAGAAATGTGTGAAAATAAATAAATAAAATAATCATATTTGACAATATCAAAACAAATACTTTACATTTCCCTCTATTTATCCATACATGCATTTCATCATTATTCATTATTAATGGTTTTATTTACATGCCATCTTATGGCAATGTATTTATTATCATAATATATAATATTATGCATTCTTTAATTTTAATGTATTGTATTTTATCAATCTCTTTTCTTTTTTTCTGTAATTCAACCACAACAAATTCCCGTGTTGTGTCAAATTTTGTGGAGCAAAATGAAATGTATTTGGACTGAGATGAAGTGACAACATTAATTGATTCTGGATCAGCCATTTTAAAACTTTCCATCCCCACAAGACAAGAATTCCCACCTCACGAAGTTCCTGGATCTGATCTGAATTGTGAAAGTAGGAGAATAATAGAAGAAGAATCCTACCTTTCGTTGAGAGAGTTCCAGAAAATGGGCTCCATGTTGCTGGCTGTGGTGGCCAGTAGATCCAGCACCAGCACCAGCAGGACCCCCCAACCATTCCCAGTCCCCGCGCGCGTCATCTCGAGCCGCATCCCCAGCACGTGCAACCCCGGCGGGCAGGAGTGAGCAGGAGCCGCTGCAGGTGGAGGTGGACCAGTTACACACAGAATCCCGCAGTTCTTATCCTCATGGAGACAAAATCCCAAAACAAAAAAAACCCACGCGTGACAAACTTGTTCGATCCAACACGTTGGTGGTTTTTCTCTGTTATGATTCTCGATCCCACGACATTCCCAGGACAAATCCACGCAGAGGTTTCAGAGGTGCTCCGTGGGCTCCGAGTGTCCCCGAACAACGGTCCCTTGTTCTCCGCGCGTGGGCTTCTTCATTCCCCGAGAGATGAGCACGAGAGGCCGGGGAACCTTTCCACGAGGAAGATCTATTTTTTATAATCTCACAGACCCAGATGTGTCACCGGTGATCACGCACATCCATCACCAGCACGGACTCTTGGAATTCCTGAAATCCTCGCCGGGAGTGAGAAGAGTGAGAAGAAAAGAGTGAGAAGAGTGAACAGATCCAGGTGATAAATCCACGAAGTTAGAAAGAGGACGTGTGGATGCGACTCGTCTCCTCGCGTCGACTGGTCCTGAGTGATCCTGCCTTGAATCCCTGTGCTGCGACTGACACACACGCACGCTAACACACACGCACGCACACACGCACACACACACACACACAGACTGACACTGACATACACGGAGCAGGAGGCGGAGAAAGAGGAGGAGATCTTCTCAGAGAGGGTTGGGGGGATTTTATTTGAAAGGGGGCGGTGGCGAGAACCCCCAGAACCTCCAGACTCGGACCTGTGGACTCCCGGTGCCCCCCCCCTTTCTCTTCCCCGAATTTACTGTAGAGCAACAGTGCCCCCAATGGAGAAACGACAAAATGCACCCTCGCAGTTGTATTGATATTCGATCGATTTAGGGTCAGGGGTCAAACAAGGGCACTTGTGTCGTGTTGTAATTAAGTTAATTTGTTTCTAATGGAAGTTTTAGCTTTACTTCATAACTTAAAACCATAAACTAGTATTATTTCTTAAAATGCTCTCTTACTTTCTAATAAAAATATATTTGATGAAGCCTCTTCAACCCATCACTACTGTGATACTGTGAATGGATAGTTAGGTAGTTGATACTGAAAGTGAGAGGTGAAGAGGGACGAAATAGAGATAGAAATAGTATTTTTGCAGGCTTAGTAGCAGATTGTATAAACTGTATATTTACCAACAGAAAGTATGATTTGATTGCAATATGGACTTTTGACAAATAGGGTATCATATAGGTATACTTTTAGGATATTGTCCAAATACATTTCCAGTTTTCTATCTGAGTTGTGAGAATTCAGGAAACATTTGTACATTGCTGGAAAATTACAATACGTGGCAAAGGTTTGTTTATTCCAGCAATTCGATTTTTACAACGTGAAACTAATACTGTATAAGACATTGGTTTATAACATGCAACTCAAGATATTTCAAGCCTTCATTTGAAATCATTTTGATGACTACAACTTATGGAACCCTCAAAAAAATTGAATATCACATACAATTAAGAGAGGTTTAACCTTGCATATGTACTTAGTACTTGGTTTGTGGCACGGCTTGGATGACATCTGCCTGTGGTACTGCTCAGGTGTTATGGAAGATGCTTAGATAGTGGCCTTCAGCGCTGCTGCATTATTTGGTCTCATGTCTCTCATCATTCTCTTGGCAATGTCTCATAAATTCTCTATGAGGTTCAGGTCTGGCGAGTTTGCTTGTCAATCAAGCATCGGTTATCTGATGGTGGTTTAACCAGGTTTTTGGTACTTTAGGCAGTGTGGGCAGGTGCAATATCCTGTTATCATAAAGCATTCTTTGCTTGGAACCATGAAGTGTTCTTAGATCTGCTGATAGACAGCTGCGTTGACTCTGGACTCAATAAAGCTCAGTGGTCCTCCAGCAGGTGGCGTGGCTCCTCAAAGCAACACAGACTGAGAAAACATCCCACTGGACTTCATTCATCTTGAATTGTGTGCCTCTCCATCCTTTCTCCAGACTCTGGGACTTTGGTTTCCAAATTTGATGTAAAATTTGCATTGTTCAGACGAGGACTTCAAAATTCGCGCTCTGCTGCCCTCATGTGGTAAAATACAAAGTAGTCTTGACGCTTTTGTTTGTTTTTTTTTACCGATTTTACAGTGTCCATTAAATCTATCTTCTCATTCGTCATCTCTCAGAGTAAGTGAAAGTCTTAAGTTCTAACGTTTGTTGTTCTAAAATTCTTTAATACAGAGGGCAACAGATCTAGTTTTTCCCTGCAGGAATATGTATATCCTTTATGTACACACAGATCTGTGTCATTACTAAAACTATTTGTACTAGTTGTGAACTAAATTGTGATCTGTTTAGATCATTAAGATAACTATGTGTAATTTGAATTGTCATCATGTCGTGGCTGACTATCAAATATCTATCAACATTGCATTAAGAAGGTGAATTTGTTTTTCAAATCCTAAACAATACATTTTAAACGTGAATCAAACGTAAAATAATCGTTTACACATAGTAACTGCTGAAATTATGGTAAGCAAGTTTTTAATTGAACCTCACCACAATCGGACATCACTATAACCCATGTTAGGGTTTCACATCTTCTCACCAAATCATTTGCAAACAGACATGTTGGCAAACATTCATGTTCGACACATATTGAAAATAAAGTTTGTCCGCTCACTGCAGAACAAGATCCTGGAGTCAAAAACAAACATTTGTAACATCCCTTCCCCTTTGTTCCTTGATATTTTCAGCTTCATTTGTCAATTCTTTTTACAAATCCTGTTAGATCTTTAATGAAAAATCATGTTCACAGTCGACATTTGGCACTCTTATACAGTCTGAAATGTTTGCCTAATTTTTAAATTCTTTTGTAAATACACATTAAGACATCAGAAAATACAAAAATATAACTTTAGCTGCAATAAAACAAGAGGTTCTTGTAAACACACAATGAAGATGGCACTTCAACCTACAATCTCCACGGCAACAGTAGCCACATCTTCAACTTGAGAGCACAAGAAAGAGGAAAAATCCCCTTAAGTCCAAAACAGCGAGGCAACCTTTGACAGTAAAAAATAAGAACTCATATTAAGACGAGGCTCTACTCTGCTTGACAAATGCCTGAGTCAGCTTTATGGTAACTTTCTAGTCCAATGACATCGTCTGTATCCACGGCGCTGAGCTCTTTGTCCTCATCCTTGGCGACAGCAAGCGGTCCGGCCCACCACACGCACAGAGCGTTGTCCTGGCGAGAGACAGGAGGGGACATCGCAGCCCCATCTCCGTCCGAATCGCTGTCCCCGGGCGAGGGGAACTGTCGCTGGCCACTGGCCGTGGCCAACAAAGGCATGGAGGGGTGAATGCTGGTGAAGAAGACAAGAGTTGTGGATGACTGAAGGCATGTCTTGACGAGACCTCATGAAACAACTGAAGGTATCATGATGCAGTATCTCCATTTGAAAGACCACTAGATGGCACTTTGTGAAATTTTGAAATAGTGTTTCAATGAATCCGATATCAGAGCCATAGATTAGAAAACAGAGGCCTTTCATAATGAAGACACCGTGTCATGAAACCTCATACGTTTCATGAGACCTGATCTACCATCATAACTATCGTTTAATCTGGCCTACTTTAGTTGTCCGTGTGTTGTTGATACCTGAGGCCGTTGGTGCAATCCCAGTGGCTCTGGAACCTGAGCTTGGGCTGCAAGAGCTCTTCGTTGCTGTCGGGTGGAGCCGTGAGAGTGTCCCACACCGAGACCACGCCCTCAGTGTCCCCGCTCAGCAGGTACCGCCCCGACCTTGCAGAAACATCAAGGCAAGAACACGAGTCACATGACACAGATCGCAGGGTTTTTTTGTTTCAAAAGAAGTAATTGCAAGTGGGAAGTGGGAAGGGAAAGCCATGGTTGTGGAAAAGTTGTCAAAAGCAGACCAGGAGCAATATTCCATTGGCCATATCACAAGTACGCCAAGGAAGATGGACCACTTGGGAAGAAACATTAGCTGGGCCGACCTGTGAAAGATGCCCCAAGCTAGATTCAGCTTTCCGCCCAGGGCAACCTACGACACCTTGCCATGTCCGAGAAACCTCCACCAGTGGTTCGGTAAGGAGGAGAGCTCTACTCTATGCAGCAGCACTTGTTGTCAGGCTGCAGAGTTACTCTGATGCATGGTCGGTATAGATGGCGCCACGACCAAGTCAAACAAAACCAGCCAAAATCCTAGAGAGCTGCAGACAAGGGGTCAATAACCAACCCAAAGCCAAACAGCTTCCTGTCAGGTTCGTGAGACCAGGGGAAAGCAGAAGCGACACCAGCCGACAAAGCCCTAGGTGCGTCCTTTCTGGCTAGAGACTGGAGCATGAAGGACGACGTCGGGAAACAGCTACAGTTTCAAAATTACAACCACCTCACTCCTGCTAGACATTGTGCTTCAGTGCAAAGTCTTCCATGCTTATAGGTAGAACTTTATTGATCCCTTAGGAGGTCTCCTTCGGGAAATTGTTTAACCGGGGTTAACCTTAGAAGGGAAACCAAGGCCCTTGCTGAGGAAGCAGAAAAAGCAAGTTCTCGGCTATGGCTGAGGAGAAAGGACAATAATTGGGGGTCAAGACAATAACATGGGTCAGCTGCAGGGGGTTGCAGGGAGACATACCAAAGCCAAACGATATAACACCACATCTTTATAGTAAACAACAACAGGCGGATATGAAGGTGATGACAGTTCATCGTGAACTTACACGTCCAAGTCGAAGTAGATGCGTTGGTTCGTAGCTACGTTCCTCTTCAGTGAAAATACAACTTCTCCTGGTTCCCTCAAATCCCAGCACAAGATCTCGGAGTCCTGCACCCAGAAACACCATTTAAGTGGGAAGGCTAGACTTTTGATGTGAATTGGCAAGTATCTAGCGATACAATACGTATCAGGATACAGGTCCAAACTGTGATACTTTAGTAGTATTGTCTGAGTTCTTGGCTCTGGTATTTCAGAATTTACATGCCACATGACTCTTGACGAAGAAGTAACTGCTTTGATTTCATTTGTTCCTTTGTTTGTGTCCAAACATCAGCTTTAAAAGCTGCTGGAGTCAACTGCATCCTCTCTTTCTCAGTTATACCTGGGATCTCCTTGTTCATAGACTTAATGACTACTGCCATATTGTGGCCGGAAGTTTAATTGCAACAGAAAAATAAATAAACAGAAGAAATATTTGCATGTTGGGGCACTCGGTGGCACAGTGGCTAGCACGGCCGTCTCACAAGAAGGTTGCTGGTTCTATTCCAGGCTGTGTGGAGTTTGTTGCGTGGGTTTACTCCGGGCTCTCCGGTTTCCTCCCACAGTCCAAAAACATACAGAGGTTAATTGAGAACCTTGTGAAATTGTCCGTAGGTATGAGAGCGTGTGTGAATGGTTGTCTGTCTGTGTGTGTATCAATATTTTCTTAAACCGCTACTAAACTAGGGAGGAGGAAATTCACCAATTCTCATCGTTGCATGGATATAAATATGTAAGATGCAGCTGCATCGGTAAATTCAAGGCGCATCAGTTTAATTTGTGGCATCAGCTCCAACCTTTTTGCGTCGGAAAATGCAACATCGATTTCGGAGGCACCCTTATCACACCATCGCTCAGGCACTGGTGCAGAAGTTACGTCAGACAACAAACTTGAACAAAGATGGACACGCGAGTGACGAGACATTTGATGCACTTAAAAGACTTGTGGGTCAAATTTGTGGAATTATTTTGTTTTTTCCAGCGTGCAGGTCAGCTTCACATAACTCACGCTATATTAAAACAAGACCGTTGATCTATCAACTATGTTGGCAGCATGACGAACCTGGTGACATTGCGTGGATACTTCTGCGACTTCTCCCCTCTCAGATTAAATCAAATAATATTTCTCGAGTATTATTTAATTGTTGTTAAACAGGCAGTATTTATAGTTACTTGTTTATTTTTTAAAGTTGTAATGGTTTGAAAAGGTTTACATTTAGAATTCCATTGTAACTTCTGTGAACAAATTTGAATGCTCTACCTGAACATGCTGAATCATGCATTTTCTTTTTATTATTACTTGTTGTGCTCTATCAAAAACAACCAATTAGGTAACAGTGCATACATTCCCCAAACTGTTAAAACAAAATTGTGCTTTTAAAGGTCAGAGCTTTTAAAGGTTTTGAATCAAACCATATAATGAAAGAGGAGCGAAGTCCAAGGATTTCTGTGAATCGCATCATATCGTATGCTGACAGTGTATCGAGACGCGTGTAGAATCAGCTTCAGCCGTGGAGATATACATCCCTACTAGACAACCAAGCATGTTCTCGTCAAACTACTCTTACCTTGCGGCCCCCAGTGTACAGGTAGTTTCCATCTGGGGAGAAGAGCATGTGGGTGATGCCCCCATGGTGGCGAGTGGGCAGCAGAGCCAGCAGCGTTCCGTCCTGGCAGGAGTAGAGTCCGGCAGAGCGGGAGTAGGAGCCGCAGGCGTAGACCGACTGACAGGGACTGAAGCTGAAGCAGGAAATAATGCCACTCTGACCCTGCTTCTTCACTGAGCAGCAAACACACATTTCAAGTCAGAATGAACACTCTTTAGGTTAGTCGAGCATCGACTGACCCATCGTAGGTCTCTCCTCGCAGTCCCGACCAGGTCTGTCGGTGTAGAAGACCCGCACCATTTTGTCAAACCCGCAGTAGAGCTGTGAGCCGTCCAGAGAGAAGCAGAGGGAGTGTGCCGCAGTCAGCTCGTCCAGGTGGTTGTACGGGCGAAAGCTGGCCCGAACCTCTCCGTAGAAGGCATCCCACATGTGCACCGGGTTGTCCCGGCTGCTGCTGGCCAGACTTTGTGAAGGAGAGATAAATGGTTTATCTGTTAATTCACAATCACTACGAGGTATCAGATTACATATTTGATAAAACACCATTTTAATTTGGAATTTACCAAAAGTACCATGACTTTAATCAAAACAATCACTACATAAGTTCATTCAAGCACATTAAGAGAAAATAAATTAATCCATTTGGCTAGTTATGGGAGGTCATTTTTAGAAAAAGAATAGCTATGAAAATGTGATTTAGTGAGTATAAAACAGCCCATTTTTATTCATTAAAATGAAAGCCAATTATTTTCAATTGATGTCTAACTTTTTTATTATAAGCATGACTGTTTCTTTATTATTGTATTCTCCATAACATTTTTTTTTACTTTTAGCCATTTTATTTTGTGAAGTGTATAGATCATTGTATTATCATTTAAAAAAAAAAGAAGTTAAATTTATTTTATCAACACAACTTTTAAATTTACATCTGAAAAATAAAATCTCACGTGTCACATTTTGAGCAGTTGTTTTCCTTTGACCCGGTTAAATAGTTGAACTCACAAGCAGGTGTCTGAAACCAATGAGGTCATCTTGGGGTACCAGCAGTAGTCGTAGATGGTGTCTCCTTCTGCCATCCTCAGGACTGGACTCTGCCACACAAACAGCAACAATAATCAACAGATCTTCTGCCTCAAATGTATCCATGCCACCAAACTTAAGTTTTCCTTGATGGCCTTCAAAAACATGGACATTTGCTCTACACTGAAAAAACCTGACATCATTTAGCAGACCAGATGGTGAAATCAAACTTTTGGGAAATGTGCAGGAACGTTTCTTCTGTGCAGAAGCACCTTCTCACCATCTCTGGAATCCGGTCCCAGTTGTAGCTGTAGATCTCAGGAGGGAGGTTGAAGAGGCGCAGCACGTTGTCGGCACTGTTGGTCAGAAGGCAGGAACCATCCGGAGCCCTGAGATACCAAAAACAAAATGGTGAGTTAATTTAAGAGCATTTGTGCAGACATGATCAGTGATGAACCAGGCAACTTTGTTGATATGGTGTAATATCATGCCAATTTGCATTATAAAAAAAAAGTCTTGATAAACAAGAAACTATCCATTAATGTTACAGGGTTCTTTACTACTTTTACAATTCTGGATTACCATTTGCATCCTTTCAGGTAATTCTCTGGTACATGTGAGTAGTCGGTCCAGGCGGTGGCCAGAACCTGAGGATTCTGGTCAAAATCCAAGCTGACACTGGAGAACAGAGAAGAGACAATGTGCAGAGAGATTAAATAAAACAGAAACGATACACTTCCAAGTCATTTTTTAGATTAACAAACATGGAGAAGTTGAACGAGAGGTCTGTTCCTGGACTCAAGTATGGGAAGTTTTATTTTCTAAAAACTGCTTACTCTGGACGATATAGCAAGGCTCCAGAGTAACTCAACAATTCCTTAGTGAAATTAAAAAAAACTATGGCGTGTTGACCACTTTTAGCGGTTAAAGATGAGGGTTTTTCACACACACACACACACACACACACACACACACACACACACACACACACACACACACACACACACACACACACACACACACACACACACACACACACACACACACACACACACACACACACACACACACACACACACACACACACACACACACACACACACACACACACACACACACACACACACACACACACACACACACACACACACACACACACACACACACACACACACACACACTTCAGTTGCAGTGAAGATCATGAGGAATTGGTCAGAATGGTATAAAATAAACTATGTTTTTTCATACTTTTCTGTTTTTCACTTGATCTGGTTTTGCCAAAAAAGGGCATTTTATTTTAGTATTTCGATACGCTTAAGTTTGATCTAAATAGTATTGTGAAGCGCTATACAAATAAAAATGACTTACTTACTATTCATAGTGAATAGCAATTCAATATTCTATAGGTTGGAGCTGGAGAGCTTGTCTAAAACATAAACCGCTTGTGTGCAAAAACCTTGGAAAAACAATTAAAAAAAAAAAATTGTAAAGAAATAAGGAAAAATGATTAGCCTTACGTGTTGGTGTCATTGCATGCAACAGCCTTAACAATCCAGCAGGTGTCGGTATTGAGTAACAGTGACTGTATCAGCACAGTATCACTAAGTCTTGTCATTGTACTACAATCAACCCATCACTAGGCAGGAGAGTTGGGTTTGACATTAGTTACCATTTTACCTACTACACTAGAAATATTCCTAGAATATCAGCTCTTTTTGTTATACATATGGTTTAAATTAGGTATAGACCGATATTCGGCATCGGCCTTGGCCTTTTTGATAATCCGACGGACGATAAGAGATACATTTAAAATGGTTATTTTGGCTCTGATGCAGCAGCGCCTCTGACTCCAGTCACTACTCGGTCTCCAACTTTGCCCCATACCTCCTTCATTCATTCATTCATTCATTTTCAACCGCTTTTTCCTTACTGGTGTGCACGATTAATCGCTAAAAAAAAAAAAATCCCATTCACACATTTCCAAGTGCCGACAAATATTTTAAAAAAGTACAAATAATCAGGGACGTCACTTGCATAAAAACACACGCTTCCTTTTCTCTTCAACAAGTGATGGCGGCGAGATAACGAGAGCAGTTGATAGTTTGAAGAGAAATGAAGGAGAAAAGTTGTATAACACGTTTAAATCCTGAAATTGGTTCGTAAATAGAGTTGAGGC
Organism: Callionymus lyra; assembly: GCF_982586985.1. Lineage (NCBI taxonomy): Eukaryota > Metazoa > Chordata > Actinopteri > Syngnathiformes > Callionymidae > Callionymus > Callionymus lyra. Next base: position 37,909,409 of record NC_141821.1, on the reverse strand, counting down.
GCATGTCTGCCGGAGTGTCTGCAGTTTTTGCCGTTACTATAGTACGTCTGTTCATTGTTTTTTGTTTAATAAAGATATATATTGGGGGGGGGGGGGGGGGGAATCGTAAGAGAATCGTGATCTCAAATCTATGCAACAAAAAAAAAAACACATCGGTCCATCTCTAGTTTAAATCTCAGACAAATTGGACATATCTGAATTTAATATAATTTGCACCCTTTAACTTGACCTTATCAAGTTAATACCTCCTAACACACATACTATTTTTAAACATAGGAACAATATATACATAAATATTTGTGGTTACACTGTAGTTTATAAGCTTACTTCTCACCTCTGCTTAGCAGCCACACTCTCGGTTGTCTCGAGCTCCTCTTCCTCATATGGTCTTTCATCTTCACACCTAGTTGACTCACACAGCTCTTCAGTTTTTTCAGGGTTGTCCTCTTGTATCTCTCCAGCAGCTCCATTCTGAGGACACACCTCGACTGCTTCTCCAGTCACAGTCTGTGTTGCCTCAGATTTAATGATGTCGTCTGCAACTGCAGCTAAAAATTCATATGAAAGACAATTAATGTAATGTACATTAAAAAAAATAGAGAATGATATTTCAGTCATTTTAAAATAAAAAATAAAAAATATATATGTATATACACATTATTTTTTGGAACGATTTCTCATGTCAAGGCTTTAATACTAGAGGGACGTTGCAGACAAGAAGTAAGGAAATATATGGATGGTATTAAGTTTGTCTTTTGGGACAAGAAGGACGAAGAAAATGGGAGTTATTCACTACAGTCATTTGGACGTACATTGTTTTCCTACACATGAAATGACAGGTCAGAGTTAACCAATCCCACAATAATAGACGTAAGTAAGTAAGAGTCATGGATTCATGTTATACAGTTGTGATGTATGGTTGTAACTGGACCTGGTAGTGTGGGTTCCGGTCCTTCTTCTCGCACATATTCACATTTATCGGGGTCACCAGAGATCTGAAGGTCCTGGCAGACCTTGGGGCGTTTGGCCGCAGACAGGCCGTCTTCCTCCGCGATGTCAGAAGGAAGTCCGCCAGGCTCTGGAGGTGCTTGAGGAGGGGGTTCACTATCTCCCTGCACTCCTTCACCCCCCGTTGTTGACATTTTGTCGCGTTAAATGACGTCACGGGCGTTAATCTGCCATAAAACACAACTTGCGTCAGAACAAAGATAAAGTTGAAACGCTGACGTCCAACGCACACACACACGGCACCCGCGTTCCCACGAAGTTATTCTTAGTTGTATGTATTATATACACAATATTCTTTCAAAACTAATGTCCGCATGTTCAAGTTACAAGCTAACAGCTACTCATTACAACCGCGTCCGCTGCGCTACAGTTAGCCATTAGCTTCTAGTACTTACCGTAGTTACGCAATACGTTCAACACCGGAGACGTGTCTTCGTAAAAGTCATGCAAAATATATCACAACGTTCACGTTTTTAGTTTGTCGCTGGTACACCAGCACCGAGTTTTACATCTGGAGTAAACACTCGGCCGCCATGCGAGTTTCAGATATCGCGAGACTTCAATCGTAATCAGACAGCGTGTACGCTGTTATCGTGAGATTTGAAAAAAAACAAAACAAAAAAATGATAAAATAACTGATGATTACTATTATTTAATCTAATTTAGAGTGATTCATATCTATATATACTTTTACTCTTTATATTTTCAAAATATCATTCACATTCTATATTCTTAGGATAAAAAACAGATTATGCCAATGTTAACTGGGAGCGTTTTTTTTTTAATTAATAATCAATAGAACAAAACTATTGTTGCATGTTTTGTTTTTTTACTTTCACTGTTATTTTATTTTATCTTTAAGAGATAACAAGCACGTTGTCTTATCCTTATATAATATTATATATATATATATATATATATATATATATATATATATATATATATATATATCATATTATCAATATCTAAGTATTAATTGGGAGAAGAAAAAAATATATCTCAAAACATAAGTTAACCATGTAATACTAGGAGAGAAAGAAAATTAATTTATATAATTTCTGTTCTATCGAATTTCTAAATGGCGTTTTCTTTTTTTGTGCCCCGTTTTTGAGTTAGAGATCTCGTTGCCAGTTTCACTGCTGTGTTTTCTGTGCAATGACGATAAAAGAAAGCCTGAAGTTATTTTATTTAATATTCATTAAATCAATTTATCAATTAAAGTTTTTTGGTTTTTTTGGTTTTTATTTATTGTGAATTTGTCTGTCAATAAGTAGTTTTATTTTTTTGTCATTGTTTCATTTAAGTTTCTGTCACTTTATTCTCCAGTGGTTTAAGGGTACTTTCACTGCCCCCCCCAACTCACCTTCACAGTTGATTGAAATCTTTGAATGGTGCGTTGCAAAATATTTATTGCCAAAGAAATCCAAGTATACAAAAGGCTATGTGAATCTGATGTTCTTTTACTCCGGTGCTTTTAACACCATCCAGCCACTTCTGCTGAGGGAGAGAATGGAGTAGATTGCTGGTTAAGTTTGGAGTAGATCCTATTTTTACCAACTGTATCTACAACTACCTCACTGTACAATCCCAATATGTCAGACTAGGGGTGGCTGCTTTCTCAGACTGGATCGAGAAAGGGTCTGATCATATTCAGCTTAGGAGAACCAAGACAACAAAGGCCCCTGGACCAGACGGCATCGGTGGCAAAGTACTCAGGACGTGCTCTGACCAGTTAAGTGAAATTGTTGGACTTCTGTTCAACATGAGCTTGACCCTGGGAAGAGTTCCACTACTGTGGAAGACGTCCTGTGTGGTACCGGTGCCGAAGACTCAGCACCCTAAGGATCCCAGCTGCTACAGACCTGTGGCCTTGACATCCCACCTTATGAAGGCTCTGGAGCGGCTGGTCCTTAGTTACCTGAGTCCTCTGGTGCGCTCCTCCATGGATCCGTTGCAGTTTGCCTACCAACCTGACATCGGCGTGGAGGATGCCATCATCTTCCTTCTCCACCGAGCACTTTCTCACCTGGAGTCGCCTGGGAGCACTGTGAGGATCCTTTTCCTGGATCTAAGCAGTGCTTTCAATACCATCAGGTCAAACATCCTGAGGGACAAGCTGGAGCTGTCTGGAGCGGACACTCACCTCACGGACTGGATTGTGGACTACCTCACCAACCGTCCACAGTTCGTGAGGACCCGGGATGGTGTTTCGAGGACTGTACTGTGCAGTGTAGGGGTCCCCCAGGGAACAGTGTTAGCACCGTTCCTCTTTTCACTGTACACTGCAGACTTCCAACACCTGTCTCCCACCAGTCACCTGCAGAAGTTCTCGGACGACTCCGCCATCGTCGGCCTCATTAGGGACGGGGATGACGGGCCGTACCGGGGACTTGTCCAGGACTTTGTTGACTGGTGCCTGGAAAACCACCTTCAGATCAACTCCAGCAAAACTAAGGAGTTGATTGTGGATTTCCGGCGGTGTCCCTCCATCTCCCCCTCACCACTGAACATCCAGGGACAGGACATTGAGATTGTCACGACTTACAAGTTCCTGGGTGTTCACCTCAACAACCGCCTGGACTGGGTGGATAACACTGCTGCTCTTTATAAAAAGGGGCGGAGTAGAATCTACCTGCTCCGGAGGTTGAGGTCGTTTGGTGTCCGGGGGCCACTCCTGAAGTCATTCTATGACTCAGTAGTGGCCTCTGCCATCTTCAACGGTGTGGTCTGCTGGGGGAGCAGCATGACAGCAAAGGATAGGGCTAAACTGGACAGCCTTATTAAGAAGGCCGGTTACGTCCTAGGGCGCCCCCTGGATCCTGTGGAGGAAGTGACTGGAGGGAGGATGCGGAGCAAGCTGGGCTCCATGAGGAGGAGGAACTTGTCTCACCCTCTGCAGCACACACTGAGGGCATTGAGGAGCTCCATCAGTGATAGGATGCTCCATCCCCGGTGTGTGAGGGAGAGGTACCGCAGGTCTTTCCTCCCTGCTGCCATCAGACTCCACAACAAGAACACACCAAGATAACTATTTAACTGCACCTCTTGTTATTTATGTAAATTTGATTGTGTATATATTATATAGCGCAGATTTTTCTTTTATTCCATTTAGATTTTCTTTCTCGTTTTTATTTCTGGGTGTTTTTATTTCTCTTGCTGCTGTTAAACCGAATTTCCCCTCGCGGGACTAATAAAGGTTTTCTGATTCTGATTCTGATCTGATTCTGATTCTGATACTGGACTGGTCAGCTCAGACTGGTCTACAGGAAGGGTCAGGGTAGACCTTTCTTCATTAGGAGTCTAATGTTACACCTTTTCTATCAGTTTGCCGTAGGTATTGCTGTTCTTTGGGGTGTTGGCTCGGCAGCATGAACTCCGGAGTAACCCTTGACAACCTCTACATGTCACTTTGGAAGCTTAGAAGAGTAACCGCATTAACAGGCTCCTCTCCCTGCACGTCCCGTGTTTGTCTTGGCATTTTAAAGCATTTATTTTATCTGTATTTTTTTTAAGCGCTTTACAAATACCCATTACTTACAATGGAACGTTTTGAGACCTCCTTTGTTCCTTCTGCCATAAGGGGCCACAAAAAACCCTTTGCTCATGCTTAACATGCACTTTTTACTTTTATACGTAACTTTTGATTGGTAATTTTTGAATGTATTTATTTGATTGTCTTCATGTATTCTGGATGGGTGCGTTATTGCTGCTGGACAAATGTTCTCCTTCAAGGGATCAATAATTTATACTTTTAAGTCTAATTATCTTATTAGTATATTTTATCTATCTATGTCTAGCAAACGGTGCAAATAAACACATTTAAAGATCCCTTGGTTGAAAGTGATGATGAGTCTGGCTCCTTAATAGTGGCAAAGAGAACACTGACAAAAGGGGGGGGGGGTCAAGATCAACACTCATTGCTAACTAATGTATTTATTAATTGTTTTTTTCAACAGAAAACAAACTATTTACACTTTTCCCTCCAACTTCCTTCACCTCTGAATTTTTTCAATATTCAAAGAGTAGTGAAGCAACTAAAACCGAATAGATCTCTCTGGAACAAACAAGAGCCAAGCTGAACTAGCAATAGAACAACCTACCACACCAAAACTTCATCCAATTAAAGAAAACAGATAATCATATTAATAGAGAAGTGTGGAATAACCCGTGTGTATGATCAAGCATTGACTGAAAAGAATTTCATGGTTGGTCTGAACGTGATTTCATCTGGTTTCAATATTCAAAATATTTGTTAACCAAAACCCCCCCAAAAAGTTACATTTACGATTAGAGTTTTGTGACCAAATTAAATTAATAAAGTCTTAACCTTACTTTATTCTCTTGTACCATCAGCTTTTATCGACAAATGGTCTTGCAACATTTCAAACTTTGTTTTAAAAAAACTAACCTCTTCTGTGGTTTTCAACCTTGACTGTAGAAATAAAATGGATTTCTACATTTCTGAGATTTTTTTTTTAAAACTCAAACCAAATCATTTACCAACTTAAATCCAGTGCTGTCAAGATCCTTTTTCTAATTTTTTTATTTGATTTGATCATCACCCCAAAATCAACCCTATCCTCACCCAAAAACAAAAGTTCAAAACCCTTACATGTAAAAGGGAAGTTGAAAAAATGTTCTTAATATGATGACTTTCAATACAAACACATTTCAAAGTGCCTTAACCTTCAAACTAACTGAAGATTCTAGACAACGTAGAGGAAAAAAATAAGTAATTTAGGATACCTTTGCATAGCTTTAGCATCACATTCAACGTTCGATTTTCACTTTAAACCATCACAAATGATGTGAGGTCACAAACATCAGCAGCAAAGCTTTTCACACCTTTTGTGATTTCCACATTTCGTAAGCATTGTGGCAGAAAGTCAGTTTTGATGTAAACAAATTCTGAAGTACAATGTGTCTGAATAGATCGGTCATCACCGAGTCAGCTTGGCTCCAGGTCAACAGGTCTCAATCCCCTACAATTACACACGTAAAAGAAACAAAAGCGGTGAGCCCTGCGAAGACAAAATTGCAACCCGCCAAAATTAAACACAGACTAATTTGTACAAGGTAATTAATTATTAATCAATTCTTTCTGACGCCAACTAGTCAGCGTTCTTCTCCTTATTAATGACAAACTTGTTTTAAGGCAATTTGACCCGAGTATCTAACAACAATCTTTTACACTATTTACAAGTGTGTGCATGTCCTTTGGATTTCTGTGTGTACTTGTGTGTGCGTGTATCTGTATCCTTTGGAATCTGTGTTGTAGTCTTTTATGTACAAATCTTTCAGTTCTTCAGTTCCACTGTTAACGGGCTACAACAGTGATGATGACATCACTTTCAGTTGCACCTCCAAAAATATGAGCAGTTCTACTGGTTGATGACGAGTTGTCGTCCAATCCAAGACTTCTGCTGGCAGCCCAAAGTGGAAGCTTTCAGACTGATGAAGCTGCTGTCTCCGCCTCCTGTCACGTCCAGAGATGAAGCTTCAGGTTCCAAGGTCAGCAAGAGAAACTAAAATAAGAAAGAAATTGAATCCTGTTGTGATGGACAACTCAACAGTACACATGTTAGAAGTAATGCTACCCCACAGATGACCAGTTAGTTCAAATATTTTGTTTATACTACACATATGTTGGTTGAAAAGGTTTTCTTCATCAATTTAATCTAAAAAAGCATCACTGTGAATTTAGAGGTAAAATGAAACGCTAGAACTGGGAGTTTCACCCTAAACCATATCTAAGGACTACAACGAAGAGTAAAACAAAATATTATTCAAACAAAGCAGAATATGATTGAGAATACATTGCAACATTCCTATGAAACATTTAACTTGACATTCTTTCAACATGTTTGATACAAAACACTTACTCACGATTACAGCTTCCAGACATGGTGCAGCTGGGAGTCCAGGCAGTCAGCAGGTCATGGCTCAGCTGCCTCTCCACAATCACAATTGCGTGGCTGCTGCGACATCCTTAATGTTGATCACCGGTCAGTCTCTCAAGTTGCTGCGGTGCCACTTCTATCACACCATGTCCAATTTCCCATAGTTTGTCCCAGAATGTCGGGGTGACTGACAAAGTTTGGGGGAATGGATCCAAAACCAAAAAAATATGTAAAGAACATTCACTCATAAAATCAATTCCTTCATCTTCTTCGTTCCAAAGTACAAAAATATGTTTATGTACATAAGGAGGGAAGTTTATTCAGTCTTTTTTTTTTTTAGTTTGGGAACTTCCTGCTCCTCCGTTTGAGTCCTCCTGTTGTTATTGTGCTCCCAGAATCCCTGGCATGTACCTCACAGCTTGAATGAGCAAAGTGCATAGGTGAGAAGGTGAGGCTCATGAGCCACCAGAGTCCCCCTGCCATCAAATGCACAACAGCCGCCGCCGCCACCGCTTCACGTTGATCATCAAGTTTTAGGAATCCACACAAAAATAAAGAAAAAGGTCCAGTTTGAGGATCCCACAAATCTACTAAATAAAATCCTCTCCGTGTGCGAAAGGCTGAAGCGCACTTGCAAACCCAGCCCCACTCACGACGTCGAAACATAAACAAAAAAACGCAGCCACAGTTATCCATGTGGTTTGTAAACAACCAAAAGCTCCAGTCCGGAATCAAAAAAATAAACAAGATTGTAGAGGCAGTGTGTTCAACTGTGGAAATCTTAAAAAAAAAACATAACTGAAATCTTTATCCATTTGTGAAATCTTCAGCGGAAAAAACAAAAAATTCCGGTATAAGCTCAGGTATCTTGTCATATTTTGTTTTTTGGAATACATTCAATATTTTTCTTAAGAAAGAAAGAATACACTTCTTCACATGGCAATGAAACAAAAACAACAAAGAAAAATTAGCAGCCCCAAGTGCTCATCATCTTAGTCCCAATACTTTTAAACTTTCTATAGAATGTATATACTCTAATATATTTCTCGTAGAAAAACAAAACTTGTTTATAAGTAACACAAATACTCATGCACCACGCCGATGCTGGATGAACCTGGCACAGCTCATTCATACACACACAGAAAAACAAGGCATCGTGATCTCAGAAAGAAGACCACCCAATCCCACCCACCCCAAGAAATATTCACACACTGTGCTGAGCACGGAGTAGCATCACACCCACTCTTGAAAGGGTTAATGTCTCAATGGCCACACCCTCACGTCACAAGTTCTGAGGCACGAATGTGCATTTTTACAAAATAAAACACAAAAACATAAAAAATAAAAGCACATCCGAATGAGTACCAGTCATCACATATGCAGACGCATCACAGACACGCATACGTCCCTCATGATTTGCCCCGTCCAACATGGAATATAAAATAGTGGTGGATGCTATTTTGAATGATGTCAATGGGAGGCGATGCAGAGATAAAGGGTGTGATGTGTGGTAGCCTTTATCTTTCACACACAATCACACGCTCTAAAACAAGAATACAAAATTAGCAAAATAAAAGACAAAATGGCCTCTTACCTATTATACATCTTGGTTAGCAACTAATGAAAAAAAATATACATTTGTGCAGACGTCCATGTCTCTGATACACACATACACTCACCCAAACACACATTCACAAAAATATCTGCATCTATATCTAACCCCATTTTTTAATAGTTTTTTTTCACGCTTTTTTTACGCAAGTGCAATTCTTCAAGTTTTTTTTAGAACTTATTTTTCGGTAGCTTTACTGTTTTATATAAATGTAAAAAAATAACAATAATGCAAAAAAACAAGAATATCAACAGTGTTTGTCTTTTTTTTTTTTCTTTAGAGAAAGGACTCGCTCTCTTGATAAGGTCCCCCTGACTATTCACACGTCTCCGCCCTTTTTTAATATTCTCTCCGGTACATATACGCACTGTTTTGCCACACACACACCAACACACTCACACACATACACCAACAGACACGCATAAATCCATTCTCAATAAAGTGCAGTAGTTCAGTATAAGGTGCTTAAATGTTTGAGAGCCAGAGGAAACCCCACCCCTGCACGCCCTCCCTCCATCATTGCTCAAATGGTGCAGCTGAAGAGGACATCAGACTCGTCCCCTTCTTTGTTCAATCCCGCCCCGCCCCTGGTTTCCCCCAGCAGTGCACATTCGTCATCAGGTGTGTCTGATTAAAACACAGAAGGCCTCAGGTAGCTATTGCTGCAGCGCCGCATCAGTAATCCTCCACCATCTCCATCTCACTCAGGCTCAGACAGTCCGCATTGTGGAATGAGTAACCTGCGGACGAGACAAGTGAGAAAAGAAAAAAAATGGTGATTGATTATTTTCACAGACAAGAGGCACCCAAACAGATAAATGTGGTTGTGCATTTTGTTAATATATAATAGGGCTGCATTAATCCTCCGGTTTTAAACCATGATCACAATTTAGGCTTCTGTAATTCAACATTTTAAACTGGTTTAACCAGCAGTCAGCCAACTACTAGTGGACGACAAAATGTTCATCTTTTATTAAACTGACTAGTAGAAAATGCAAGAAACAGAATGAGGTTGCAACGAGAACCCCATCATTTATATTATAATTCAGGACATTGTCAGGCATAGGGCTGAAAAATTATTGAAAATAATCGAATTGCGATAATTTTCCTCAATATTGTTAAGATAGTTATTAAGCTATTTTAAGATGAAGGCAAATTAAGCGTACCATATTTTCCGCACTAGAAGGCTCACTTAAAATCCTTTAATTTTCGCAAAAAAAACAAGTGTGCCTTATTATCCAGAGCACCTTATATATGATCATTACCTGGTGGGTAACTGGTTTACAAACACGTTCATGACTCTGCGCCGACTGAGCCGACACACCGTGGGCGGGATTACGTCATTGCGTCATCACGGGGTGGGATTTACGACGCAAGTCACATCATGGTGGACGGCTATTGTGTGATATTACTGCCACCGTTTGGAGCGAGTGTGTCTCGGTTGGTGTACACTAAAAATCACTCGCCGCGCGCTCTAGCCGTCATACACATGCTCAACTTCACTGCTGCTCCTAAACATTTGTCTGCTCACAACAGTCTTGCGCGCTGCTGCTGCTTGAAGCCTTTTAAACATCATTTGAACATTTTTTTCCATGGGAGTGAACGCAGTTTTCAGAAAGCTTAATAAAGGCTTTATCTGACTTTAGCACAGCTTTATCTAGTGAATGCATAACAACCTCAGTCAAACGTTTGACTGCATCTTTTATTCTATGCGCCTTATAATCTGGTGCGCCCTATATATGAAAACGGTTCTAAAATAGGCCTTTCATTGAAGGTGCGCCTTATAATCCGGTGCACCCAATAGTGCGGAAAATACGCTACATTGAATAAACAATTTAGTTACTTTAATTACAGTTGTAAATAAACAATCTATTCTCTTCAAATCCTTTAAAAATACTGCAAAGACGTTCTAAAAAAAAAATGTGATATAAAGATTTAGATTTATTAGTCAATAAAAAAAAAATGTAAAAAACTCAAACAAACTTCAGTGCAGACTATGCACAGACGTTTGTACAGAGTTTTACACAGAGTAAAGAAAAGTGCACTCATATTCCTGCCTTTTCTTACTGCACATTTGTTTTCACAGTTTCTCTGGTTACTCATATTAAGTCATATTTAAGTGCATTTCCTGTCATATACATCAATATTTTATACTTGACAATTTGAATTGTGTTATTGTACAAGGCAATAAACTTTGTATTAGCACACAAACATGCCATCAGCGCGTGTCAATTAAAATTGACAAACTGATGTCAGGATGTAAACGCCTTGAAAACGCTCAAGTCTGTTTCTTTCATTCATCCGAGTCGCCATCATATTAGACGATTGTTCACGTATTGTCTCGAGTCGCGGTCATACTGACGTTTGAACAGTTCAGTTGTGACAGCTACATGTTGTTCAAATTTGTTAAGACACCCGTAGGATTTTATTCACACAGTTGTCATATACCGCTTCTCTTAAGCTTCGGTCGACATCATTGATCATTGGGTTAAAGCGGAGTGTTTGTGTCTCTCTCGCTTTTTCCACTTAGCTGCGCTGTTAAGTCACCTGACTACATGTCGCTTGAAAAATAAATAAAAACACAACCTTTGCAATATAATTATCACATTTTTTAATATCTTGATATATCATAAATGCGATTAATCGTTCAGCCCTAGTCAGCCCTCATATTTGGTATGAAACAGACTCCTGTGTATCATGTGGATTAATAGGCTCAATTAAAGGAATTCAGCAACATGATGGTACGACTAACCTAATAGATTTTTATTGATGATTTATTTTATTGATTGTTTTTGGTTGTTTTTTTTCCAATTTCTAGCTTAACAAGTTTAACAAGTTTAAGTTTAATTTTATCTTAAGAACATTCACACTCTGCAGCAGGTACTTTCAAAGAATAATCTGGGCAAGAATATTTCAAATGCATAGCAGCATGTATATAGTATAGATAAATAAAAGCCATGTTCATACATTGGCTACAGGGACATACAGAGAAAAGAGACACAGACCATGCAGACTGAAATATTTTGGTACAATTGAAACCTAGTTCACAATAATGCAGTTTACCACTGGATTTATTCCTTCAGAATTACGCTAAATGACATTTTAATCTTTGATTTGGAATTTGATGGTAAAAATGATTTGTTATGAGTGTTAAAGAAGTGGTTTCTTTTAATCAACCAATTGCCAAGCGACCACTGTGTAGTAGTTTGTTAAGTCAGGTGACATACCTAGAATGCTGGGGTCAGAGTGCGGCATCATAGGTTGTTTTTTCTTCATCTTCCCACCTTGGTTTTCATAGAGACTGGTTTTGCCCATGTGGTTGGCTTGAAACATGGACTGCAGGGTACTCGGGTTCATAACTCGAATTGAGTCCTGTTAACACAGAAGAAAGGTATTGGCTTGGCAAACAAAAATACAGTATAGGTAACAATAAATGTGACAAAAAGATGTCACAATAGTTAAAAAATAAATTAAAAAAAACACCTGCAGTGGGAAGGTCATGTTTAGCCCAGCCACTTCCTTTGATAACTGCAAGAGAAAAACAGAACACATGCATTCATTCAAAAACGGATCAATCAGAAACAAAATGGTTAAAAACAAGTGTGCACATTATCCAACCTGCTGATGCTGTCTATGTTGGTTGGCTTTCTGTTTGGCACGTCGCTCCAGAAACTGTTTGGCGAACTCTTTGGCTTCCACAGTGTCCCCCAGGTAGGACCGAATAAAGTCCAAAACTGCATAGGGTGACTCCACCTCCTTAAGATACGCTACAATCGTGGCAACTGCAAGGAACAAAAAAAAAAAAAAAGGAAGACCTTGTTCAAATGTGACTTATCTGACCAGAGAAGATTTATTTCAATTCAAAGTGTAAAGTTGTCAAATAGAAAGGATTAAAGTTCAGAGACTAACCATCAGGGCAGGAGGACGAGTTGTTGGCAGAGGTGTTGAGAGCGTGCAGCATTTGTTCACACCAGGTAGTGAAGCCGTCCTGAGGCTTCATGCCCTGCAGTAGCTTTAGCAGCTTATCCTCTTCTTCCGTCCGCTTCCGTCGCATCAAGTACTGTTCACTATGACATGAAAACACAGAATATTAAAAACTTAGCCATGCCTCTCCCTCCACACCTAATTTTGTTTTGCCATTGAAATAAATAATAGTCAAGTTAGCGATACAAATCTTTCAGAAATTAAATTCAAACTAAAAAAAATAAATATTTGAGAATCAATCTCATGAGTGATGAGCCATGCCTGAGTGAGGGGCTGCTGCGGCTGTTCTTCAGTCCGAGGTTGTTGTTGCCATTTCCGCGCATGCCGGTCTGGTTCTTCACTGCCTCGTCCCACATACCCATTCCTCCTCCTGAGCCTCCACTGCTACCCTTGCTTTCAAGACCACCCCACATGCCAATGCTCTCCCCCCACTGTCCAGCCATTGAAGAGGAGCTTCCCATGGACATGCCAGTGTGCTGAGGAGGAGATTATAAATTTTATGAAAAGAATGCAACAATAACAATTAAAAGGAAAAAGGGGAGACACTTACTCTCTGCTGCACTCGTTGCTGCTTCAGGAGCCGTTCGGCCTCCTGCTGCATTTCCAGTAGAGCCAGAGCCTTTCCGGACTTAGTGAGCCCAGAAGAGGACGACCCACTCCAGCTGGAGCCACCAGCACCAGGCCCCTGCTGCTGTTGAGGAGCATGCTGGAGCAGCTTCATGATGAGTTCCTGCTGCTGGCGACACTGCAGTAGTACAAACATATTAGGATACAGGTGTTCAAAATAAAAACAATGGCAAACCAAAGATGGTTTCCTATGAAAATCTCTATGTTATATGACCTTAAATGCTTTGTCCATTTTTTAAACTATGAACTTTAGAAACGGACAATTCAACATTTCAGAAAAAGCTGAACAATGCAACAAGTTCAGTCACCTGCTTGCGTCTAAAAAGCTCCTCATCCTCTCTCCTCTTCTGCTCCTCCTGCTGCTGCCTCCTCTTCTCCTCTCTCCGTTTGCGTTGCTGTTCCTCTTCCTCCCGCTTCGCCCTGAGTTCAGCATCTCTCCTCTCCTGCTGGAGCTGTAGAATGTATTATCATTTTAAGAGGCCATAGAACAAAATTACATAAAAAGCTTATACTCAACAAACCTTCTGAAGCTGTTCCAGAGTTGGACCCTGAGTAGAAGAATTCATTGTTATGTCCCAAAGACTGGCTTCGCCACCTGCAAGGTTAAGTGAAATAAATATAAATATAAAAAAACAAAAAACATGTAGATAAGCACGCTTAAAAAAAATGAGTCACAAAATCAAAGATAGATTACAAATGACAAATTACAATATGACATAATTATCCAACATTTCCGAGCGCTTTTTAAATTAAATAGCTTCTGCGTTTTTGCACAAAGACTTAAATGTCTGATACGTCTATGCAGCAGTATGAAATCGCAACAACAAAAAATAAAAAAATCTGCACAACAATCTCTTAGGAAAATAACATTCAATCCTACAATGTCCGTCCCAAAAACGTATTGTAGATATGCCTACAACTGTTCTTGGGCAAGATGTTACCTGAAGGCTGTGAAGCTGAGGTATGCATGTCCCACATGGACCCTGTATCTGGCACTGACATCGACCTGTTTATCGAAGGCATCATACCCGGCTCACTGCACCTGTTAAACAGAAACAAAGTGTTTATGAATTACCTTACTTTTCTAAGTAAAACCATTATTTAATGTCATAATTAGAGTAAGCAACCTGAATTGGGCAAATAGTAATTAATAATGCTAATGTAATGTAATGCTAATAAGTAAAAATAATAATAACCCGTTAATAGGCGGGTTTCATTTGCAAGAATCTGGCGATATAGTATATGCATTAGGGCTGAACGATTATTGAAAAAATATAATTGAGATTGCTCTTTTTTATGCATTTTTATCCAATACGATCAATGATAAACTTCACATTAAAATGTTTTTTTTTGAGCCTCAAACTGGAGAAGGTCCCGGTCCAGTGGAAGACCTCCTGTGTGGTTCCAGTTACCAAGGAGGTGCAAGCGAAGGAACCAAGCCACTTCAGACCAGTCGCCCTGACCTCCCATCTTATGAAGACCTTGGAGAGGCTGGTACTCCGCCATCTACGCACGACGGTGAGCTCTGCGTTGGATTGCTGCAGTTTGCCTACAGGCCAAAGATGGGGGTGGATGACGCCGTCATCTACCTGCAGCACCGGGCACTGTCTCATCTGGAAGCCGCCGGTAGCACTGTGAGAGTCATGTTTTTTGACTTCTCAAGTGCTTTCAACACCATCCAGCCGGCGCTGCTAAGGAAAAAGATGGAGGACGCAGGAGTTGGGACACAGCTGACAGCATGGACGATGGACTACCTCACCAACAGGCCGCAGTATGTGAGGCTGCAGGACTGCAGGTCTGAGGTGACCAACTGCAGCACCGGGGTACCTCAAGGGACAGTGCTGTCACCTTTCCTTTTTTCCCTCTACACGGCGGACTTTACCTATGACTCCAGCAGCTGTCACCGCCAGAAGTTTTCTGACGACTCGGCCATTGTGGGCTGCTTGTCCGGGGGGGGGCGAGCTGGAGTACAGGTCAGTCATCAAGGACTTTGTCGACTGGTGTGAGAGCAACTACCTCTGCTTAAACACCGGTAAGACAAGGGAGATGGTGATTGACTTCAGGAAAAAGTCCCCACCACATCAACCGGTGAGCATAAAATACCTGGGTGTTCACCTCAACAATAAACTGAACTGGTCTACACATATCAACGCCGTGTACAAGAAGGGCCGAAGTCGCCTCCACCTCCTGGGGAGACTAAGGTCCTTCGGAATGTGCAGACCACTATTAAGGACCTTCTATGACTCCATGGTAGCCTCTGCTATCCAGTACGCTGTGGTCTGCTGGGGAGCAGGCAGCACGGACCGGGACAGGAAGAGACTGAACAGGCTGGTCACGAGGGCCGGCTCTGTCCTGGGCCGCTCGATTTTTTACTTTATTTTATTTTTATTTTATTTTATTTTTTATTTTACTTTATTGTATTCTGTTAATAGTGCTAATTTTCTAATACTGTAAATAATTTGTATATTTTTAAGATTGTTT
The DNA here is from genome assembly GCF_982586985.1 of Callionymus lyra. Classification (NCBI taxonomy): domain Eukaryota; kingdom Metazoa; phylum Chordata; class Actinopteri; order Syngnathiformes; family Callionymidae; genus Callionymus; species Callionymus lyra. The sequence continues at coordinate 37,893,797 of NC_141821.1, read as the reverse complement.
TATTTTTATTTTATTATCTCTTTTACTATTTCTTTTTTTTCCATGCACTTTATTTTCATTGTCCTGCTGTAAAAGTGTGTTTCCCCTCTGGGGATGAATAAACGTTTTCTATTCTATTCTATTCGTATTTCTCTTTGATAATCAAAATAAAGTTACTAAGTAATTTTTATGATGAAGGCAAATTAAGCATACCTTAAAATAAAAGGGAGAAGGTTTATTTAGTTACTCCAATTACACATGTAAAAAAACATAACATATTCACTGCAAATACTAAAAACTACTGTAAAAATGTGCCTCAAGTGTGACGTAAACATTTATATTTATAAGGCAATAATAAATCATACAAACTTCAGTGCAAAGTGCAGAGTAAAGAAAAGTGAAAACACTAGTCAATCATTCTTCTTTTTCTTACTGCATTATTTTTTTCTCGTGTTTTTCAGTGCATTTCCTGTCATAGACAAGAATATATGATCGTTTAAATAATTTGAATGGTGTGATTGCATACGGTAACTTTGAGAACACAAAAATACGCTGATGGTGCGCAATCACTGCACAGGCAGAGACGAGAGCAGCACGCACACACAGACAGGACATGTCGGCAGACACACATCCCGATTGAAAAGTACGCAATGATGTCAGGATGTAAAGTTGCTGAAAACACTGTAGTTTGTTTCTTACTGCTGCTCTTTAGCTTCTCTAGACGTCACTGATCAACAGGATAAAGTGCCTCTCTCCGCTTTCTGTCATTTTGACGGCACGAAAATTAAATAAAATCGCAACCTCTGCGATTTAATAATCAATTTTTTTAATATCGCGATTATTATTATATCCCAAATACGAGGAATCGTTCAGCCCTATTATGCATCACCATACAGGGCCAATGAAATGATATATTGTAATACTGTGGGAACAGCAATATAATGCATTTCTTTTAAAGCATTTAACTGCGGGAAAAAACTCATAGGATAGTCAACACACAGTGTCGTTTGAGGCTTATCAGATTACTAAATGCAAACAATATATTTGTATTTCACAAGAGATGAAATACAAGTAAATATTTTTATGTCAACTGGTAATTTAACAAAGAAAATACATTCAGTGTTATTGAAAAAAATTGCGATATTCAAGTGTAGCAATATTATCTTACAAGCCTACCTGTTAATGAGCTGGAAAAGCTGCTGCTGTTGCATCTGCTGATAAAGAGCTGCTGCTGCTGCCAGCTCCTGCTGCTTCTTCAGACGCTCCTGTTCCAAGTTTCCCTTAAACGACCATCATTCAATTACATTCTGTTTGTAGTCTTGCATTTGCAGTTAATGTTTCGGTCAACTTACTGTTGCAGAGGGCACTCTAGAGGGCTGCTGCCGCTGACTTGGTGGCGGCTGTCTAACCAGAAGAGGTGGTGGAGAGGGCCCGGGAGCAAAGGGAACGCGGCCCCACATCTTAATAACATCTCCTAGCGGCTGGAAGCCCTCATCACATCCCCGTTTTACCAAAAGTGTCATGGTGAAGTAGCCCGCCTGGAACCACTCGCACATCTCCACAGTCGTAAAGGGTCCTGTCACAAAAGGTTGAGGTTGAATGTAAAAACTAAAACAAACAAAAAACATGACAAGCAGTAGGGCTGAACAATTTTAAACCAATTTTCAGATTCAGTATGCCATTTGACAGAATCAACATATAACACATAACCTTGAATGAAATATAATAGAATATACCTTGAATTTACTTATTTAACTTTTGAACTTCATAACTCAGCCCTGGACATTTCTCCAGGAATGGACAGGATAACAAATAACTATAAATATAACAACAAGTTATGTGCAAAAATCTTAAGAAGTGACCAAGCTCTAAATTTTTCACTAAGAATAAAGTAAAAAAAACAAGAACAAAGTTTTGGCTACACTAATAGAATATGTGATTTGAACATTTAATTTCATATTATCACGATGCAAATTCAGATAGTAAAACAAAATAGAGCCCTACTCAGCAGTCAGATAAAAATGGAACAAGTTATTAAGATATACCCTGTATCTCTCCTTGTGGGTCCTTGTAGAACCACTTCATGGCCGACTCATGAGACAGTGGCAGGGCAGCTGCAGTGTTCCGGCTCTCATGTTGTTGCAGTGCCTGCGTAAAGCATTCCTCTTCCAACGAAGTGTCTTGCAGGGATGCCACCATCTTCTCTGCCTCCTGAATTTATGACATAAAAGTATCAGTAATACAGCACAGGACACCCAACAGTCTAATTTGGTCGGTCATATCTATCCATCATATTTGACTTGTTTATACCACCGTTCATTTAATTCATCAATTTATTTGTGTTTAAACTAGATTTTGACATAGATTTTATCAGATTTTACAAGACTGATGATGGAGATTAAATAACCGGAAACATATTCATCGGGTGACAATCGAAATCTCAAAATGTTTCAAACAATCAATTAATATGGCAAAATGAATAAGGTTATAAATAATAATTATAGAACATATTTTTAACAGTATAAATATGACCTGATTGGTTATTCTTTCATGGTGTTCACGGGATTGGTTACATTTATGCAAAAAGGATCAACGTTTATTATCATTAAAGAAAATAGTGTTAAATTGGTAAATATGAGCGTAAGAGATGTCAAGTGTGGCATGTAGTGTGAGAATGGCTTAAATTATCTGTTGATATACATGCAGCATTGATGACAGTACCTGCTGGAGGTGCTTCATCCCTTCATCATCCTCAGTATCTCCTACTCCAGAAGGTGTGTGAAGAGGAGCGGAAGAAGTAGGAGGAGAGGATGGCAGGGTTGAAGGGTTGTTGGACACGGTAAGGCTCTTGGAGACCCCTGAAGGACAATCTGATAAAGACCGAAGAAACTTTAGTTAAGAAACAGTTATCTATCAATGCGTTATCTCTTTAAGGAAATAGTAATAATTGCCTTTGGTCCTATGAACACAATATTATATGACCATCTTATTCATGGACAACTAGACAATTCTGGGAGTTGCAATATTTTAAAGAGACAGAAATTAGGAAAACCAGACAATGACTTACATGTTCAGGAGGAATGCGTGTTGTGCGCACTCACCTTCATTATAGGAGCTAATAGCCTTGACAGAGTGGCTGTTCAGAGGACTGTTGTCAACCAGTGAACTGCAGCTGCTGGATTGAAGGTCAAGAGAAGCGGGGGCATTGTTTGACAGTGGTGAGGAAGAGGGAGAAGCTGACTTTGTCTCGCCCACAGTTGTGATGCCATCTTTACTTTCTGAATAGAGATAAAGAAATGATGAAGCAGGTCATGCAACAGGATGCTGTTGTGATTAAACATTTCTACCCTCATCCAAGAGGTTCAAAAGCGAGTCAACTGGACTATGTAGCGTTCTAGGAACCTTTCCAGCTTTCCTAGAACTCTACACAGTCCAGTTGACTCGCTTTGTAACCTCTTGGATAACCATTTCTACCCTCACCTTTATCTTTGTCTCTTTCTGAAAACCTTTCCCCATTTGCGAGAGAAGAAACTTCCTCCTCCTCTTCCTCTTCAATGCCCTTAAACTCAAGCTCCTCCTCCAGGATTGTCTCCTTGCCACCCTTCTGAATGTAATGTACAACGTTGAAATCCTTTGCTGACAGTTGATACACATCTGTGAGAAACCCTACCCTCATAGTCATAAACGCTCCCGAGGAGTCGAAGGTGCCCATTCCTGCATCCCCCATCTCCTCTTCATCTGTGCACCATTCAGGCAGGCCATCCCTATCGTCTTCCAGCCCGTCGCTGCCTGCACGGCGACGACCTCCACCATGACTTTCAGAGTCGCGGAAATCAAAGTCAAACTTTCTTCGGCGCTCACCAGGCCCACTGTGGTCCCGCCAGCCCGCTGAGCGAGGGCCACCATCTAGAGAAGAAATTATTATTGCTTAAATATAAACTTATGAATCCTTTTCTTTATACATGTCAGGGAAATGTGGGACAGAATTGAATTTGGCAGTCAAATTGAATTTTTTATAGTCAAAGTGTTTAATGTAAACTTATAGGATAAGACGTTAATTTTAGGTGATGAAATTGTATTTCTACACTAGGTGTCGAAACAAACACCCTCCGATTGTGATGCATTTTGAGAACAAAAAAAGTTTTGTACCATCTCTGCGGGGACCAGATAGTCTCCAGTTGTTCCCTGGCTCCAACTCCTCCTCCTCCTGCTGCTCCTCTCTCAGAGAACGCCAATTATCACTGTCAGCCCTTGTATACTCCTTCCTGCCAGGAGCCACTGGACCAGCAGACTCCTCGAAGCCAGGTCGTCCTTCCCTTCGCAGCGGTTTCTCAAATCGCCGTTCACCCCTTAAATATTGATGTTAGTTTTTTGAAGGTACAAAGTGAAGGTAAGGAGAGGCTCACCTGTCATCCCAACTTTGACTACGATGGATCTCTCTGACACTACGACTGAAGCCAACCTCTGTATCCTCAATACTTCTTTGGTAAAAACCACCTTCGCCGCGACCACGTCCTGTGCACACATTTGAGACAAATTATTAATTCATGTCAATTAAATTGAAAAAAAAAAAGAACATGATCAATGTTTCAAGGCACTTTGGGAGTGTCATTTCAAATATGGTTTGGGCAAAGAATTTGTTGTCATTTTGTATTAAGTGAAACATCTAGCCGTTTGCCTGAACAGAATTTTTACATTAAGAGACAATAATCCTAGTAGGCCAAATTATAATCCTCTTGATTGGTCTATTTTAAGATCAGATAATGAAACGTTAAAACCTCAGATGCAAAAGTTTTGCAGTAACCTTAAAGTAAGTTCAGTTGTTTTATTTGTCAGCGATTAAATATCTCTTGATTTCATTCAATTTCTTGTAGGTGACTATTTTAATTCACAATGGATACAGAATACTTTGTAAAATAATAAACTAGTCATTCAATTTTGAGTTGAGTTACCACAATAAATGTGTAAATTGCAAAGCAGAACAAACATTTTACTTTAGGTGACAAGTTTTCAGTCACTTAAACGCTGTCTCATGTCAGGACACAACCAATCAGGGTCTTTAACCAAATTAGAGGATTATTTTTCTCAGGTGGTTTAGAAAAGGGTCCCTCATACCTCGACCGCCTCGAGTGGCCCCTCGTCCTCTGATCACTCCTGCCGGGGCAGCTCCACTCACACCTTTACCCATCAACCTCAGCACAGCTACACTGTTCACAGACATGGAGAAATTCCGCTAAAAAAGGGAACACAGAAGAAAGAAGTCAGGAATATCAGCTTGTGATGGCAGACATTCTAAGTTCATTTCACAGAGCACATTTTGCAAAAAAAAATTGTGGTAAATCAGACTAACCTGCTCCTCCTCAGTAAGTGGTACCAGTGCAAGTGGCTGCATGGGTTCCTCTTGCAGAATAGCAGCAAACTCTTTATCCTGCATGTCCTCTGGGACCTGACATATTACACCCCGTTTTAGAAAAATCCCACTGAAGTAAAAATAATAGAGAAGTTTTCTGCCACGACTTTACCCACCTTGTTGTCTTTTACATAAAGTGCTAACATTTCTTCGCGGCCATAGCGGTATTCGGCCAACTTGTACTTTGGCATGGCAGGGGAAGGTGGGGGAGAGGTCACACTCCCTCCACTGGACAGTGCACGGAGCCTTGGGGGTCATCAACAAAATTCAATTAATTATTTGCAAGTGGAGGCTGTGTAAGGTTTCGCATTCTTTAAATTTCCTTTAAACAGTAAATCCAGTTCTAGCAATTAACAGATAAAAAAGGGATCAGATATTTGTAAAATGATATTCAAAATCATTCTTGACATAAAAAAAAAATAATAATCAACGATACTTTTAAAAAGCATAAATTAATGTAAATTAATGATTAATGTGTAACTACCATTCTGGGCCGAAGTTTAGAGTCTCAGCAGTCATATTCCTCTCGTCCACACAGAAGTAAGTATCTGAAGGAGAGCCATTTGAGGTAAGTTCAATAAAATCATTTTCAGAGAGAAAAAGGGCATATTCTTCTTACCCTGTCCAGATGATCAGAGCAGGCTGGACTGGACTAGACTAGACCAGGCAATTGCTGGCTCGTTCAGTTGTTTAGGCTTGGGTGACTAGAAGGCTGAGTGGTGTTTACAATGTGATCTTTTCAAACAAATACACATACACTGAACGAATAGCTGCCAATTGTAGGTGCCCTGGGAGTACCTGGTTTCAGGTTTTTGACAGTTTGAAAGCTCCCGCTACTCAAACTCCCATCTATCAGTAAACAGACCTTTTTTCAGTTTTACAGCAGTATTCTTCCCGTCACACAGGAACAACAGGTGGCCAGGCTGCTGGATCAGCTGCCAAATGTAGACACAAAGTCTCTCTCCTCTCCCTCTATCCCCCTCTGGGGTGAAGTTGGCCCCAAGATGATACCAGGGTCGATGGAGACCCAACCGGGTGACTCCTACGTTTTCTGCCCTCCGTCCTCTTCACCACTATAAAAAAGAAAACAACAAAAGATCAGTTTACAATCCAAATTTTAATCATATTCAAACCAGGGGTCGCTAACAATATATACATTTGTATATATATATATATATATTAGGAATTCAACGATCAGAAATATTAGGATCGCAATCGGATCCAGCCTCTCAAAGTCGGATCAGGTATCGCTGAAAACCTCCGATCCATGCAGTTAATAACTATATTTGCGCTGACGCCACGCAGCGGCGCCTGTCAAGCAGCGACTCACAGTAGCGGCTCTGCTGCAGTGAAGATCTGAGCAGATGTTTGGAGGAGAAATCAAACTAAAAGATACAACACCACTAACCTTATCCAGTCAACAGCTCATGTCCTTCAATTCCCTTTGCTAAAGCAAAATATTTTAAGTACTTTTCATCTCGCCTCAATTGTATTCAGAGTTCTTAAAAGATCGCGGAACTTCCAAACAAGTTTAAACCAGTCCATCGTTGCTGTATGCTAATGAGCTAAGATGTTGTCATCAGGTCATGTATAAACTGTTATGTGTGTGTACTAGGAGGTGGGATTTATTATTGATTTGGTGATATCGTGACGCGCCGGCAGCTCCTCTTTGATGTCGCTCAATTTCGCGGGAAACCGATGCAAGTCCTGGGAAACTGATATTTAAGGTTTTTCTCTTGGATCTGTTCACAATATTTATCGCACTATAAAAAAAATCTGTCATATTGCTACTTAAGACTTCATTGAATAATGAAAGAATATAAAATCCTCCACCGAAATGTCATCAGAAGGCGGCAGCTCACATTCCACAAGCCGGAAACATAATGTAGCCACATCAATATATATATATATATATATATATATATATATATATTCAGGCAAAATTAATGTAAATTTACTTGTTTGGAAAATAAATTCCTGACTTTGTCTGCCACGGTGTTGCTAAAATTAAGAGCCGTCATTTCCACCAAGAAAAAGCCTTCACTGAGCTCCCTTAAACAGACTAACAAATGTAGCATATTCATATTCTATCTTTTAATGCTCGGTCAAGGGCCAAATATTGTATGATTTTAAGCTGACTACATTCGGTTACCAAATATTTGGTGAATCCCTAATGATAGTTCATTAACAATTAGTTTAAACAATTGAAGGATTACTTTTAAACCCCTAAAGTTATAATAATCATCGTTTGTCTAATGCAGTATGTATTTGAAGATGTGGACAGATGTTAATAAGCCTGAAAAGACTGGAGTAGAACTGAAAATGAATCATACGGATGACTATTCATCATTACTTGGTTAATAGCAATAACAGACAGATAATCTGTAAAATACCTGAATAGGGCTGCGGGGATAAATTGTCTTATTGTTAACAGAAACGTTGAATGAAGCCGTTTATTTTAAGGATACTGTTATTCAAGTTACTTAACATATTTTATTAAAAAGGTACTTGTATTTTAACAACATTGTGACGAGTTGTAGCAACATCGTTAATTCTATGAAGAACAATAAATGACTTATGTATAAATTAACTTATAAATATGTAACAAACTGTATAAATAAATGTGTGGATAGATATCAATATGTCAAAATAAACAAATGACTTCTGATTAAATTTTTGTCAAAAAATTGAGCTATTTTACTTGTAAATACACATTTTGTCATTTATACTTTCTACATTTTGTCTTCTATTTATTTATGTATTTATACATGTTGTTGTACATATGCAAATTAGTGGGCGGGTGGAACATCAGTCTAAGGCAGTGATCGGTTAAAAGGCGAAACAAACTGAAACAATCGATGTTGATCTCAAAACTATATGTCCCACAGCAACTGGTCTAAAGCATCAACGCTGCAAGAAGAGTGGAAGAATCTTTTCTGAAATCTTAGAAAACAAACTTGATAAGTTGTACGCGTTGTTCATGTGACTTTTTTTTTTTTTTTTTAACAAACCACGACCCTTATCAATGATCTCCGTGAATCTCACAGTTGTAGCACCAGCTCATGTTGCTCAGTGGTGGAGTTTGTCGCCTCAAACTACTGTAACAATTGTTACAAGACTTGAGAGATATTACATTGTTGTTTGCTCACCCAACTGTGCAGGAAATTAATAACTCAGGTTCTCTGATCACTAGAACGATATAGTTAACTGGACACAAAACTTACTTACAAACATAAATGCAGCAAAACTAACTGGACTTATCCAATTCCCATCTATATCATATAAATTCTAAGCAATAGCATGGACACGTTCCATCTTCCCAGGATTATTCAAAGTTAGCCGTGAAGCTAAGATAAATGTGATGCTCTCAAGGCAGTGGTAGTTGATCGTAGGCTGTAACCAATCAATGCCTTAGACCAGGGGTCGGGAACCTATGGCTCGCGAGCCAGGTGTGGCTCTTTTGATGATTGCATCTGGCTCGCAGATCGACCGGTCGATCGCGAAGCTGTTGCGAGTAGATCGCGTGATTTAATAAAATATGATATAAGAAAATAGTAAAGAGAGCTCTGATTGGCTGCTGTGCATGTCAATCAAATGGTTATTGTGCCGATTGGTTGAAAATTTGATTGACATGCACAGCAGCCAATCAGAGCTCCTGCCTCTTCCACTGAACGCACGGAAAAGATCATATGAATCGAGAATAAAAAGAGCAAAACGTGCGACAGTCATTTTACGCAATTCAGAAAAACGATATAGAATTATAAGCTTGTTTTTTTTAAATAATATATCGAACAAAATAATGCGTGTTTGATCGCTTCGGGTTCTTCTCTACGAGAGTCACAGAAACATGACGTCAGGTCCATCAAAGTTAAGCTGCAGGTTTCAATGAAAGCGCAACAAATGCTGGTTTTCCTTTTGTGATCGCGGTCCTTAAAACACACTTGCATTAATACACCATCACATGATGACTATTTGTAAATTACCTTTATCTCACGAATATAATAAGAATACGCAGAAACACAAACACGTTAAACAGGTGCAGGTGAGACACACATTCTAATGACGTCAGAGACGATCAGACAAAGCGATGATGATGTGAAGTTACTGATGAACAGTTTTATTCTCGTTAAACTTCATCTGAAATTTAATTAATCCACTTGTGTGATTCATATCAGACATGTTTAAAATTAACAAATATAAACTGTTAGTTTGAATTCATGTTTTCATTTGTTTTTGTTTTTTCATGATCACAGAAATGGAGAAATTTTAGTCTTGTGCTTCATTTAAATATGATGGACATATTGAAATGGAGGCATGGAAAGGGATGAACCCGTCTGAATTCTTTGTTGATTTTGATGAACAAAGGAAAAGGGCTTGAATTCGTGTCAAGCACAGATTCTTACATCTGAATATTATTTATATGGCTCTCACTGAAATAAATTTCCAAATATTTTGCTTTCATGGCTCTCTGAGTCAAAAAGGTTCCCGACCCCTGCCTTAGACTGATGTTCGACCCGCCCACTTAATTTGTATACGGCCAATGACATGTCAAAATATATAAATACCAACCTAAATAAATAGAAGACATAATGTATAAATAAATGTCAAACTGTATAAATGACAAAATTTGTTTATACGTAAAATAGATCCATTCTTTGACAAAAATTAAATCAGAATTTATTTATTTATTTTGACATATTGATATTTATCCAAACATTTATTTATACATTTTGTTACGCATTCATAAATGTTGTCACATATTCACACACACACACACACACACACACACACACACACACACACACACACACACACACACACACACACACACACACACACACACACACACACACACACACACACACACACACACACACACACACACACACACACACACACACACACACACACACACACACACACACACACACACACACACACACACACACACACACACACAATATATACCGAAAAAAATAGTGATATTAGCATGTGCGATATGTATATCGAAAACATGTGCGATAATTTATAATTTTTCATCAGATAAATCAAGCATTTCTTGAATACACACTTCGACCAATCAGTGTCACATTCTTCAAGTTGTCAATTTGTACATGTCTTGTTGTCGTTTACGTCTCCTCTGTCCTTGGACATGGTTGCTATGGCGACGCGTCTTGCCAGAGCACTGACTTAGCATGTCTCGGTATATACACGGAAGTAAGACTAACTTATGAGCACTACTCAAATGCGAGTGATCCAGTCAGTAATCTCTTCCAACCCCCTTTGCTAAAGCAACATATTGTTAGTACTTTTCGACTCGTTGTTTTCAGAATTCTTATACGATCGTGGAACTTTCAAACAAGTGAAACCTGTCCATCTTCGCCGTATGCTAATAAGCTAACGGTTCCCTGAGCGTTATAAGAAATATTTTCCACCGATCATGTCGACACCAAAGTGCGGAAATATCTCATCGTTTTCCTTCTCTAAACACCGACCTCCCCTACAGTGATCACTCCTGCTTCATTTTTAGGTGAAAGAAAGAAATATCGCATTAATATCGCAATTCAAGACACGAATGTCGCACTAATTTCCAATATCGTGCAGCCCTAATATATATTAACACCATATGACCAGTATAAAAATTAATTTAACACAAGCAGTGCACATGAAAAAGGAAACATCTTGTTCAGCAAGGATTTTGAAAGGAGGAAAGAAAAGCTTTATTCAGCAGCTGTGGTATAAACTAGTGAGGCTTATAACACGCCAAATGTCCCAATTAAGGAGATGTTTGTCTCCTAAAAAGCTTTTTCAGTTTTTCAAGCCTTTTTCTGTCATCAAGAACACAGGTTTCTCTAGGTTAATAGCACATTTGGAGCCACGATATGCTGTCCCAAGCCACGGCCTGTTGTCTGATGTGTTGTTATATGACAATTCTTTTAAATACAAGAATATGAACCAATCAGTTTTCAGTATTGCCCTTGAGAGGAAAGTTATTATCGGTACCTGTTAAATCTTTTATATCGTACATTATACATGTACATTATAAAAATCTACATTTTTTTCAATTGTTTAGGGACATTTATTTATTATTTCTTAATTGACAAAAGACCAGATATAATATTGCATTATTATATATAATTAATTCATAATAAAATGAATGGGCACATTTATACAAAAATTAACTAAGGCTGTGAATCTTTGGATGTTAATTGAAAGAAATTGATTTTTTTTTAACACAATTTGTCTAAATGTAAACAATTATATATCGATGAAGAAAATTAAATTTAAAATAAATAAATACAAACTATTACAGTTCTGTTCAAATTCGATACAGTATCCTAAAAAAGATATCACAATGTGTATCGTTTAGTGTATCGATATTTTCAGGCACTTACTGGCCACTGCAAGTTAGCAGACTGCATAAGCAGTCCTGCACGCCAGAAGCTAACAACGATTAGCTGTTATAGCTGCACCTGCGCCACTCATTCCTGTCTTGAACTACACACACAAAAAGGCGTGTAATGGTATAAGCGCCTGGTTTGGTTCTCGTTCAAATGAAAACACAACTACGGTTTATCGACTGGGCTTCTGCACACAAGGCGGAATTCAAAGGCCTCTTCTCTACGAATGACACCCGAGATGGTGGCGCAGGGGGGCGGGGAGTTTCGCTGGCTCTGCTCGGCCTGCTGCACATAGATTCAGATAAAAATATCAAAACACACCCGAGACTGAGCCTTTATAACACCACTAGTAACAGAAGCTGCGTCGCAAAATGCATCCTACTATCAAAAGGGAAAGCGGCTGCATGTGGTTTCTCAGAGGAAATCAATTCAAACTTGCTAGCTACAAGTAGCATGCAAGCTAGTTAGCATATATGAGGAACCGTGGTCATCTTACCTTAAGCAGGCAGGTTCTGCTACAGCATGGGTCTGGTTTTAGTGACTGTAGATTCGACAGAAATGTACTGGTACTGGCTCGGATGTGTGGTACTTGTACTAGTTCCGTATATATGTCCGTTATGTCACCGTCTATGTATGCTGGGTCCGCGTCGCTGCTCTGCTTGTTGTTTGTGTTTCAGAAACATGGCCGTCCCTGTAACACCACGTGACTGGACACTGACAAGCAGAGAGCCAATGATGGCATCGGATCCCCACGCCCCCTTGTTGTACTATATATTTAGATGACTTCAGTCAGTGTCGTCGCTTGAAATGCGTTGGAATCGATGTTGGAGGTGATCTTATAGACATGTTATCGAGGCATAAAGCTATATTTAGTGTGTTCTACTATACCAGCAGCGACAGTAAATGGCGACAAACGAACGATGTGAGGGGGACTTCAGAATCACAGAGGGATATCCCTACTTCTCAGAGGGGGCATATTTCCGTTTGTATGACTTGACGTTTTTAAAACAGGTTTCGCGCGGGTCCTTAAATAATCATAAAGGCGTTTAATTCACTTGTCTATTAATCATAATTATAAACGTTTATTGCCAGTGTTGTTAAAATCAACTTTGGATTGTTGTAATGACAGTACAGAATAAAATAAGATAACACACAAACTAAGCAGTAGAAAAACATAACCATGTTTTCAAACTCGTACATTTCAACACATGTTAAATCATATTTTAGGCTAGTTCCAAATTTCTATTCGGTAACCTTTTTTATTGTTTTGTTTTTAATATTTTCTAAACGTTGACTATTGTTGTTCATGTCATAAAGGGCAACAAATGTCAACACCCAACCCTCCTGACTTACTTGCATGTTTCAAATGTTGAAGCCTTCATCTCCAAGATGCAGTAAGTCCCTCCTCATGACCATGTTTTAAGGGTTATTACTTTATAAAGTTCTCTACCGTCAAATCTTGACGAACAAGAGGTTATGAGTCCACTCTCATAGCCTCTTGTTCACCCATTATGGTGTAATAATTCAATCTGAATTTAACTCACCATTTAATTTTTTTATATATTTTTTTATTAGTAGCATACCTTTACCAGTTACAAACAGAAAAAACAAACAAATACAGGGTATAATAGTATTATGATCATCCTGTGGTGAGGTATCCATTGTCCAACAGCAGTTTTTCATAGATAGCTAATTTAAGCTTAGTTGTTGTTGTGGCTCATTAAATATTGGACCTGATAGGAGCTGCATAGCCTACATTTACACGTGTATAAGTGAGTAATCTTTGTATTATTTACAAAGATTAAATCTGTGCATTCATGGTTTATTATTTACATTGTTGGTTTAAACTTGCTCTATGCTACCAGTGCAGCTCTAGTTCCCTGCCAAGAGCTTATGATAACAACATCTCTGTGGCAAGGAAAAACTTTAAACCTTGAAAGGACCAGGATCCCGTCAGGCAGCCTCCTTCCCAACTGATCAGGCCAATCACAAATGTATATAATACACAGCTAAACAGGCTCAAGTGGGGGGAGAAGATACAGAGGATAGAGAGGGGGGAGAGAAGGTGTATGTGTGTGTGTGAGAGTGTGCACAGAGACCCAGAAGCGCCAGCTGTACATATCTGCAAGAGGGGCGAGAGGGCCCAGTGACACCGAGAAAGCCACACCACCCCGACCAAGCCCGTGGGCCCATGCCTAGCCCGGCAAGATCCCGGCCAGCGTTCGGAGCCCGCAGGAGTCTTTGGCCCGGCAGGCAAGATAAACACCGGAGCCATGACCCCGAACACCGGCGAAAAAGTGTACCACCCCAGGGCAGCGCACAGAGGCAAGGACCAGTGAGGACATAGAAGAGGAAATGAAGAGGGGAGGTACCAGGAGCAGGTGCCGGGACAGAAGGGCCGGCCAACACCCCGCCCACAATATAGAACCAAAGAAAGACAGGCCGGAAGGACAAAAAGCCACCCCAGCAGCAGTGGCGCGGTCCGCACATGCCCCGCGCATGCCCCGCAATAACACGGCCAGAAGTTGGGCTGTGTACCACCCAAGGAGCTGGGGAGCAGCACGGCCAGGTATCAGTCCAGTCTTTCGGTGAGTGTCTCGCGGGTCGCAGGGAGACCACGGTCATGAGGGCAGGGAAACCAAAAAAACTCATGAGCAGCAGGGGGGCCAGCAGCATTACATGGGGCGGTCCATGGTCTCTTTGTTACCAAGGGTCCGCCCATCGATCCCGCCATCCCCTCGCCATGTCCCTTCCCATATTGCGGCCCAACCTTCCAGGCAGCCCCCGAAAGACCAACCACCACGGCCATGCACCACCCAGCACATGCCACACAGGGCACACGCAGAGAGTCACAGCCACAACTGCAGTGGGCATCCATCCCAAGACCAAATGTTTTAAGATGTTTCTTGAAGGAGTCAGTAGACTCCATCAAGCGCAAAGAGAGAGGAAGATCATTCCAAAGCTTAGGAGCAACAGCCTGGAAGGATTTATCTCCCCTGGTCCTGAACCGTGTGCGAGGAACCATCAGTAGATTCTGATCCACAGACCTCAGAGCCTGAACTGGGGTGGGCTGTTCTGGAGGCTCAGAGGGAGCCTGTCCCAGAAGAGGTGCGCTCCCAAGTTCTCCAGTGGGGACACTCGTCTAAGGTGGCCTGTCACCTGGAAGTGATAGGACACTCAAGCTCATCAGGCAGCGTTTCTGGTGGCCACGTATTTCTCAAAACGTTAAGGACTTTTTAGCTGCATGCACCGTCTGCTCCAGAAGCAAGTCGTCTTACCGTCTTCCAGCTGGTCTCCTTCAACCTCTCCCTATTCCGAGTCGACCTTGGTCCCACATCTCCATTGACTTTATCACTGGTCTTCCACCGTCCAACAGCAAGACAACCATCTTGACTATCACTTTGTTACTCTTGCCAAACTTCCTTCCGCCCTAGAGACTGCTGACATCATGGTGGGTCAGGTTTTCCGTCTTTATGACATACCTACGGACATTTTATTTCATGACTGTTGTTCTTTTGCTCTTATTTGACCTCTTTGACCCTCAGACATATGCAACTTTGTCTGTGGAACCCCTGACACCTCTAAAATCATATGCTGGTGGAACCATAATGATAGCCCCTTCCAAACCGGAAGTAGCTTCAGGAAGCCCCCAGAGAAACGCCCTTATAAGCAATTTTGGTCAGATGAAGGTCCAAGTTGAATAGAAGTTGCCTATGTCCAGTTCTGGAAGATCAGGTTTAGTTATTCTGTTACACTCAGAGACCATCTGGTAACCTCCCACTATTTTTTTGGATGGACACCGAACCTCTTACACCAATAGTAGGAGAGCATCTGAACGTTTCATAGAAATGCCTACTTCCATCAGTATGTGTGAATGGCTGTCAAAAGAACTACCGAATTTCCCCTTGCGGGACTAATAAGGGATTCTAAATATCAGCCTGCTAGCATTACAAGGGCCTAGAGGCCTCTTGAAGTTAGAGAATTAACCCTTTGATGTAGCATAGGCCAATATAAACAAAGAAATCATAGTTGATGGTTAATAATTGAGTAGTGGAAAGGGGTAGGTTTAGAAGAGCTTATGCTTGTGAATACTGTGATTTTATATCTGTCGATTAACGCTTGATGGTCACGTTGTGCTTCCTCTCAACTGGTTAGATTTTTGTTTGAATTCAGTTTTCAGTTTACCCTGCTGAATCTTGCGTCAGTGTTACTGTATAATCAGCAAAGTAACCCTTTCTTTTTATGAATGCAGGGGAAAGCTTCAAGAGTCTCTCATATCTCTTTCGAATGGGTTTCTCGACAATTCAACAACTCGTCCATGAAAGCTGTGAGGCCATCTTCCAAGTGCTACATGAGAAATAACTGAAAGTATGTGTGATTGAATTTGTTATTAAGCTGTAAAATACGATTTGAGTCTTGTGGTCTGTGTTGAAGTTTGAACGGTGTTTAGTACTAAACCATTATAACGACAATCAGTAACTTTAGTAAGAAAAATATTCAAAGAAATAAGAAGTTCTCTCATTAATGTTATTGAAATAATTTGTGTATGCTATAAAAAGTGAACATTCTGATTCGATTACACTATGCTCACTAGCTCTCACTTTAAGTAGGTGTTTTAAATATTTTACTATGAGACATAAAGATATTTTCAAAAGGCGGGGGTGTTCAGAGATTAAAAAAAAAAAAAAAAAAAAATTCAAACGTGTAAAAATATTACAAACTAACAACAACAATTGAATATTGATCAGTCAAAGAAAACTGAAATCTGAAAAGATTAGGCTTTTCACTTTCTTTACTTTTCTTTTTTTACTGCCCAGACACAGTGGATGACTGGCAGCAGGTATCAAGTGGTTTCTAGGCTCAATGGAACCTCTCAAATTGCCTGGATGCTCTGGATTGAAAACACATAAACATTCGCCCTCCAACAGGAACCGAATTGATGTATTAGAATTACAAACACACCTTATCCATTGCGTTGATGGCGCTGGTTGACCACTCGTACAAGTTTCTGTTTGTGGATGTTGTGTCACGATCCGATCAGGGCAGGAGACCCAGATGCGGAAGAGTCAATACATCCACGGAGGAAAAGTTCAGAAGAAAGTCTTTATCAAATCCAAAGCGATCCGTAATAGGAAAAAAACAAAACAAAACAGGCACATTTGGGACGAAGGCAGGGCACGTCTGGAGATCGGGGTCTCATCGGCAACTAAAACAAAAAGACAAAAGGACTCACGTGAGTAAATAAAAACGCTGACAACGGCAGAAGTATCCACAGGATATCAAAGTTCTGATTCAAGGTGAGAAGCGAGATCGAAGGGAAAGCCAACCTGATCTGGAAACGCAACACTCTGGCGAGTTCTTCCAGGTAGAGACACTCCTCTTCAACGGGAAGAACCCGCCACTCAATCATCCTGAGCCACGCGCCTGCCAGCGTCTGTCAAAGGAAAGCACAGGACACATAAAAACGGAAAACCACCTTCAAACTTAAACAGGAAGAACCTAAACATGACAGTACCCCCCCTCTAGGTAGCGCCTCCAGGCGTTCTTGTCTTTCCGGGTGATCCCGGTAAAAGTCTCTCAGGAGGGAGAGGTGGAGGATGAGAGAGCAGGATATCCAAGAGCGTTCCTCTGGACCGTAACCCTCCCAGTCTACAAGATAATGGTAGCCCCGACCTCTGCGGCGAACCTCAAGGATCTTGTGAACTCTATAAGCGGGGTGATCGTCAATGATGAGTGGACGAGGTGGAGGCTCGGCTGGAGAACTAAGAGGACTGGAGGTGACAGGCTTCAGGAGTGAGGACTGATGATCCTCTCAATCTCAAAAGGCCCTACGAACCTGGGCACAGCTTATGAGATTCCACTGGAAGGGGGAGGTCCCGGTTGGAAAGCCAGACCCTCTGGGCAGGTGAGTAATCTGGAGCTGGCATACGGTGCTTGTCAGCGAGATGTCGATTACGGGTGGCCGTGCGGGAAAAGGCAGACCTGGAATGGTGCCAGACAGACCGACAACGTTGTAGGTGGGCACTGATAGAGGGAAGCAGGAGTTCTGAGAGGGGAAGAGAGGTGGCTGATAACCATAGGCAGCCATGAATGGTGACATCCCAGTGGCTGATGACGTCAGGGAATTGTGAGCATACTCCACCCAGGGGATATGCTGACACCAGGAGGCGGGGTGACTAGCCGACACACAGCGTAGCACGGACTCCAAGTCTTGGTAAGCCCGCTCCGTCTGTCTATTGCTTTGCGGATGGTAGCCTGATGAAAGACTAGGATTATCCCCCAGGGACTTGCAGAATTCTCTCCAGACTTGACAGGAAAACTGAGTTCCACGATCAGAAATGATGTCCACTGGAATGCCATGAACGTGTTGGACCAGCAGGTCCGCTGTCTCCAATGCGGAAGGCAATTTGAACAGAGGGATGAAGTGCACCATCTTGGAAAAACGGTCTACCACAGTGAGGATTACCGTCATGCCCATAGAGGGAGGAAGACCAGTGATGAAGTCCACCGAGATGTGCGACCAAGGGCGACTCGGAACAGGTAGGGGTTGAAGGAGACCAGCTGGGGGGTCGACGGGATGACTTTCCACGAGCACAAATGGCACAGGCAGCCACAAACTCCTTGATGTCGCGTGCCATCTCCGGCCACCAGAATCTCTGTCTAAGAAAAGCAAGAGTCTTAAAAACGCCAGGGTGGTATGCTACCTTGTGGTTGTGCCCGCAGTAAAGCACTTGGGCGCGAGCTGGCTGGGGATCAAAGAGTCAATCAGACGGTCCAGAAATGGGTCCTGGGTGATTCTCCTAAGCCTCCAGAACTACCTTCTCGATATCCCAAATTGCCACCCTAACAAAGCACTTCTCAGAAAGGATGGTCTCATCCGCAAGACCCTCCTGGGGAGGAGCAAACTGTCGGGACAAAGCGTCAGGCTTAATATTCTTACCTCCTGGGCGATAAATCAGTGAAAAGTCAAAACGCCCCAGAAACAGGGCCCAACGGGCCTGGCGGGAGTTCAGGCGCCTGGCTTCCTGTAAATAAATTAAGTTCTTGTGATCCGTTATCACGAGAAAAGGTACCTCTGAGCCCTCCAGCCAATGCCTCCACTCCTGAAGTGCAGCCACAAACGCCAAGAGCTCCCGGTTACCAATA
Source organism: Callionymus lyra (assembly GCF_982586985.1). Classification (NCBI taxonomy): domain Eukaryota; kingdom Metazoa; phylum Chordata; class Actinopteri; order Syngnathiformes; family Callionymidae; genus Callionymus; species Callionymus lyra. The sequence goes on along the minus strand of NC_141821.1, from coordinate 37,874,861 downwards.
TCGTAGTTGCGCTCCGCTTGAGACAGCTTCCGAGAGAAAAAGGCACACGGATGCACCTTGTAGTCCTTAGAGCACCTCTGGGAAAGCACCGCTCCTATGCCGGTGTCAGAGGCGGCCACCTCCACGATAAACTGACGGGCTGGGTCAGGGTGTCGTAGAATGGATGCGGAGGAGAACAGTGAGCGCAGCTGGTTGAAAGAGTCTTCAGCCTTGGCGGACCAGAAGAAAGGACTCTTTGTGGAGGTAAGCTGAGTTAGTGGAGCGGCAACCTGGCTATAACCCCCGATAAACCTACGGATCAAATTATTATAGTGATGTTGTTTAACCCCCTGTAGTCTATGCAGGGTCTTAGGGAATTTCTTGCTGATGAAGTAGAACCCTGCACCAAGAGGCGAAGAAGAGGGGCGAATCAAACTGGCCGCCAGTGACTCCCCGATATAGGTGTCGAGGGCCTGTCGCTCAGGAGGAGAAACCTTGTAACACGTAACATCTGAAATATGATTGGATGAAAGCTCTTACATAGAACGGATCCAGAAAGCAGTGCGTTGCGCAAGCATGAGGAAAGAAATGAAATGAAAAATAAACAATAAAAAAAATAAAAATTATAATTTAATAAAAAAATGTAATTTATTTTCTCATGATGTTTAAGCCAGCAGAGAAGGCCTTGCTGACCCTGATGGCCCCTCACTGATTTCAACTTAGGAAAAGCTAACCAAATAATAGATTGAGAAAATTAAAATTGATAAAATTGAGTTTTATGCAGTTTATGCATTTATTCGATGACTATAATTCTACTGAATGTAAGGCAGGTCTTGCAATAAATTGGGACCTTCAAATACTTTGCCAACTATGTTCCTGGCAAACAGTGGCTTATTTTCACTGTCTTAAACTCGATTTCTCTTTTTAAATGATCATCAGGTCACTTTTTTCTTTTTTTTTTTAAATGGGACTCAAATTCATAGTGTTCCGATTTTTGGTCTTGGTAATATTTTATTCTGAAAAAGAAACAGTTATCAAAATCAAGTTATTTTGGCCTGATTGTGGCAGCCAAATGTTGTAGAAGGAGGTTGTGTCAAAAGAGGACATTTCTTTCCACTTCACCCAGCCCTTGAGCTGCAGCTCCTGCACCCCATGCTGAGGTCCGAAGTAGTGGGGATCCAACACGAGCAGGAAACTCTCCTCCAACACTCCTTCAGTTGAATTGTCTAGATTCTCATCCTTCATAATCATACTTTTGAGGCATCTGAAAGTGACTGTGAAGCTCCTCAACTGCAAACATCACCAGGTCTGATCCCCCACCTCTTAAATGAACCAGCTGAAGTGAAACAGTGTTCCAGGAGGCCTGGGAGGCTTCTACAGTACTTACCCACTTCCTGGAACCCCAGACTTATCGGTTTATCCTCGATATTTACCAAAGATTCTTTGATCTCTAGGTTGTCTGGTGATAGTCTATGTTCTTGGTCATTGAATGAACACCGATCGTGGAAAGACTGGTTGTCTCTGGCAAAAATGGAAAACCGCAAGAGATCGGAATGTGGACATGGAAGTCATAATGTCAAAAACAGAGAATATATAGCAAACTATATTATAAAAAAAAGGTATTTCTTCATTTGCCGTTCAGCAAAAATCAGAATGTAACTATTGTGAAACTTTATTTGTGTTAACCAAAATACCTAAAATATGCCAAGTGACATTTATGTTCCGCTTTATTTGGTTCCTACAGAACACAGACAAGAATAATACATTCTGTTTGAAATAAACTGAACAAATTAATTTTAGGAAAAGTGGTTCTCAGCCTTTATTTTAGCAATGTAGGCTACCACTGGAGTGTAATTTCATGATCCCTGCAACAGCAAAATAGAATAGAAAATAGAAAAGCTTTATTCATCCCCAGAGGGGAAACACACTTTCACAACAGCGCAGTTGAAAAAAATAAAGTGCAAGGAAAAAGAAATAATAAAAGAGATAATACAAAATAAAATAAAAACGATCTTAAGAATATACAAATTATTTACAAAATTAGAAATATGACACTATTAACAAAATAAAATAGAATAAAAATAAAATAAAATAGAAATAAAAAACGGAAAAAAATAAATAAAAAAAACACACGAGAAGAAAAACACACTACGGATTAGCATCAGGATAGAGAGTAGAGAGTTAAATATCCTGACACCAGTTGGGATGAAGGACCTTCTATAACGCTCCGTCCTACACTGGGGGTGCCTGAGCCTGCCACTGAAGGAGCTGGCCAGCTCCTCCACGGTCAGGTGCAGTGGGTGGAGAGTGTTGTCCCTGATGGAGGATAGTCTGGAGAGTGTCCTCCTCTCTCCCACCTCCTCCACCGAGTCCAGCGAGCGGCCCAGGACAGAGCCGGCCCTCGTGACCAGCCTGTTCAGTCTCTTCCTGTCCCGGTCCGTGCTGCCTGCTCCCCAGCAGACCACAGCGTAGTGGATAGCAGAGGCTACCACGGAGTCATAAAAGGTCCTTAAAAGTGGTCTGCACACTCCGAAGGACCTCAGTCTCCCCAGGAGGTGGAGGCGACTTCGGCCCTTCTTATACACGGCGTTGATGTGTGTGGACCAGTTCAGTTTATTGTTGAGGTGAACACCCAGGTATTTGAAGCTGTCCACCAGCTCAATGTCCGAGCCCTGGATGCTCACCGGTTGATGTGTTGGGGACTTTTTCCTGAAGTCAATCACCATCTCCCTTGTCTTACCGGTGTTTAAGCAGAGGTAGTTGCTCTCACACCAGTCAACAAAGTCCTTGATGACTGACCTGTACTCCAGCTCGCCCCCCCCAGACACGCAGCCCACAATGGCCGAGTCGTCGGAAAACTTCTGGAGGGGACAGCTGCTGGAGTCATAGGTAAAGTCCGCCGTGTAGAGGGAAAAAAGGAAAGGTGACAGCACTGTCCCTTGAGGCACCCCGGTGCTGCAGATGGTCACCTCAGACCTGCAGTCCTGCAGCCTCACATACTGCGGCCTGTTGGTGAGGTAGTCCATCGTCCATGCTGCCAGCTGTGTCCCAACTCCTGCGTCCTCCATCTTCTTCCTTAGCAGCGC